>NC_056714.1:3366127-3531127 GCF_018831695.1 Puntigrus tetrazona | reverse complement strand
GAAGAATTCTTGTAGCAGCTAGAGGGTTGCATTGTCCCCTAACCTAGAGAGGAGAAGACAGACTTTACATTTTCTTTCAGTTTTCTTTTCAACAGACTTGTCAACGGACTGGCCACGATATTATTGAGGAAGCAGTGATAGAAGTTTACAAATTCAAGAAAGCATTGGAGTTCATTCATAGTTGAAGGATTTTCTGTGATTTGGTCTGCAAATGGAACTGGCGGCATAGGCTGGTCAAGATGAAATTGCCAGCTGACTCAGAGTCAATGAGGCCTGATACTGAAACCAAAATATCTGAAGCAGTAAGTGTGACTACAGTGATGAGGGGTTCCATTTTGGGAATAACAGGTTGGTTGACACTCAAAAGCTGTGAAGGGCAAAGGGGGCATTCCAGGATCATATGCCCTTGAGGACCACAATACAAGCAGAGACCCCAGGTCAGCTTTCTCTGCAACTCAGCAGGTATGAGATGACTGCATGCAATTAGAACAACAAATAGAGAGCTGAATGAGTTGCAATCTGAATTTGGGCTCCAGCCCCAGTCTGTATGTAGTCAGCAGCAACTTCTCAATTTTAAACACTAGATGCAGTGAGGGTTCTAAAACTGAGAGACTACTTATGAATGGAACTTTTGTCTTGTTGTAGATGGTATAGTTGCTCACCATATGGAGGCATCCTCATCTGTTCTTCCAAACATTTTGTGGAAATGGTTGATAAAATTCTGGGGGCTCTGTGTGGTGGGGCCAGCATGTGAGATGATCGTCTCAGCCCATCGTAATGCAGGACCTGCTAGTAGAAAGATAATAAATGTGATTTTGGATGAATTGGTGAGATATAATAGTGCTTGCATCAGGAAAGTTAATGTGCATTGCAACAGAAATCCATTTCACTCCTTCACCAAACCAAAGTAGAGTGCTGGCCATGGGACCAGTGACGATGGTACGTGAAGGGTGTAGGTGCCGGTGATGGTGAAAGTGGTGATGATACTGTGGGTTAATGAAGCAGCACATGCTGCAATGAGTCAACTAACTCCTGGGAAAGGTCCTGTTGGCTCACTAATGTTTGCTGTGTTGGTCAGATCTTCTGTAAAAGAAGGGGCTCAGACAACAGGTAAGATAAAAGTCTTTCGTTTAGTAACACTCAATAAGCAGATGTTAATCAAGCCATAGAATGGTTTAGGGAAGAGAGAAGTCTGTATGATGGTTTCACTGTAGATAACCTTGAAGAAACAGTCTTTGTATCTTGTAGGATGACCAGAGTAGCACACACCATGGCAGAAAGAGACACTGGAGACACTTGGAGAACTAGGAGGAACACAGGAGGTAAGTAACAGGTAGGGAGCATTTACAGGGCAATGATAATGAATCCACTTCATAGGTACAATTTTGCACAAGTGTTGAGGGTGAGGTGTGTGCTTTTATACAGGTTCAGGTGCTTAGATCTCAGGTGACAGTTGTAGTTGACTGGTGGCATTCTGGCTGATCCATGACACTATCTGCATTTTTGCTTTCTACAGACTTGTGATGTAAATGGAACCCTTTTTGTTTTCTAAAAAAGATTTACACAGCTTACAAAAGAAACTTCACATAATGTAAATAAGATGTCACATAATAAGAAAATACTGTATAAATAACTGCATTTTGACAAAAAATGTCAGATAGAACCTTATAATTTCAAGGTTATAGGTACATATAAACATGTGACAAGGAGAGCTGGGTGAGTTTTCTTAAACAAAAGTCTTTCTGAGTGCTCCGGCTTGGTGTTGGTCAGTCACACACTGACAAAGTTAAGTTCAGCGTTCATGGAGAGAGTTTATCAACTTAATAGGAGCAACTGTGGACGATCAGCCCAAGATGACTGTGACAGTGTGCTCCTTGTTGGTTTTCAATATATATATATATATATATATATATATATATATATATATATATATATATATATATATAGTAACAGGAGAAGAATCATGTGACAAGGAGAGCTGGGTGAGTTTTCTTAAACAAAAGCTTAAGTCTTTCTGAGTGCTCTGGCTTGGTGTTGGTCAGTCACACACTGACAAAGTTAAGTTCAGAGAGTTTATCAACTTAATAGGGAGCAACTGTGGACGATCAGCCCAGGGGGAACCCTAATGAGTAATGGATGATGACGGATTAATCATCAAGGTAAGCCAGCGTATAGGCCTGGTGCAGCTGTAACAAAATGTCCATCATCTGTTGGAAGGGAAATGGATCCCCATGAAGCATAATAAGTTTTTCTAAACCATTTCAAACAGAACAAATTTCTCCACATTTTTTACTACCACACCAGTATTCTATTAGAACCGTGGTTTCCTAACCCTTTAGAATCTAATATACACTTGTAATTAAGTATTTCCTTAAGTGATAAGATGATATATGCCACAATAGAGATTCCTTTTGGCTCTTGGTGTCCTCTATTGAGCTATGACTTTTCGGGATTTGAGATGGATTTGCTGCAGACACAAAATTCTAACTTCAGCTGTGCAGTGAATAATGCATAACTAACTCCTTGTTTTTTATGAAGGAAAAACAATCCTGGTCAAATTATTTTCAAGAGTCCTGATGGCACTGCACAACATAAAGCAAAGAGGTCTGTACCTAGAGAGAGCAATTTGTTTGTATTTCCATTTTCTCAATGCACATATTTAGCTGCCACAGAATTTCTTTGAAAGTACATGACGTGCATATCGTCAAATAACTTTTGCAAAATGCTTCTACATATTGATTCTCACAATTTATCCTGGTTAACTGGATTAATTAAGATAAGATCATTCACACTGAATCTGAAAAATTGGGAAAGCCTAGCATTCAGCTTCAGATATGATTCTGGTGACACCACTCTTATCGAACTAAGACAACACAGCCAAGGAGAGAGGGGTCCATAGAGATGAACTTGGTGGGGAAGCCCTCACTTTGATCCTCAGATCTTTCTCACCACAAGCTGAAGTAGTCTTCTGCCACTGTTAGAGATGGAGGAACCACAATGGGGCATGGCAAGTGGGACTCCGCCTCATTTAATAAGGATGTATCTTGATTGCAATTGCATTTATGTTCCCACATTGAGAATCCACAACTAATCTATGAGTGCTGCCTCAGTATGCTGAAAGCCTAGGCACAAGATGCAGCAATCATGACCGTCAGACAGAGCTAGAAAACTACCATGTCCAGAAACACGTAAAAAGCTGGCACATGACTCATTAAGCTCTTTTAAATGTGTTCTAAGATTAGTGTTAGATTAGCACCCAGGAGAGATTGCAGCACGACTGCAGTTTGACAAGCTTCAACATGCTGTCCAAACACTGGACAAGCAAACCTTGCTGAAGTGTGTAACCCTAACATTGTTGAAAAATGCTGTCTTGTCTGACTTAAGGTTGAACGTGACTGAAAGGAACACACAATATAACACTACTGACAACACAATATTAAAATCAGTATAACTTTCTGTATATAAGAAAGCATTTGTAGCAAAGGCAATTAAGTACTTAATTAACTTTTTTTATTCCTGTATGGTAATCTCTTATATCGAAAATAAGTGGTGACGACAAAGCCCTCAGTTGAAGATATGCTATTCATAAAAAAAAAAAAAAAGTTGGCCAGTAGGGGTCATGAAGGCAGTCTTCCATTTTTCCCCCTCATTTATTTGAATGAGTTTGCAGGTGCTGTTTAGATTCAACTTTGTGAAGAACTTGGCTTTTGTTGTTCCATGGTGGCAGGGATGAGGGGAAGGAATTTAAGAGTTATATTATTGAGGGAGCGGTAATCTATGCAGGGCTGCATGCCTCTGTCCTTTTTAGCCACAAAGAAGCTGGACGCAGCAGGGGAGGTTGATGATCAATGTATGTATAGCCCTGTTCAAAAGCCTCAGCAATGTATGCCCTAATGGCCTTATTCTCTGGAAGCAAAAGTGGGTAAATCTTCTGGGTGAACCAGTGCCCCTTGGGAACAAGGTCAATGTGGTGGCAAACGAGCGGCTCTCTTGGGGTAGAAGACATTGCTGAAATAAGGAAAGGAGGAATACTGACAGACTGTTTTTCTAGGGGACTTTCGATTGACCTGGAATTGACACACTGGAGATGACAGGTTGGGGGATGTTTAGACAGAAAGTAGTCCACTTTGTGTAGCAACAAGAACAAACACTGATGGAACTGCGTTGTCTGCTTTTATGCTGGGGTTTATGATGTGCAGGTGTGACTGGTTAGTACTCTGGTATATGGGAACGTTGTGGTTGGCTGATGAATGTACTGAATGGTGGTTGGCTGGTGGAAGAGCCTGGCAGATCTGTGACAATTAATATGCGATTTAAAGGAAAGTTCACAGTCTTTTGCATTCGAGATTTTGTCTAGAACCAAAAATCATAATATAAGACTTAGTTTTATAAAGCACAATTATTTTTTTCATAAGCTAATCTTGTAAAATATTGAAATCATACTGAGGAAACAACTAAATTTGTACAATATCAGAATCAGGCAAATATATGGTGTTATCAGCATAAGTCAAACGGTACACTTATTGAAAATGAGTGGTAAGTCATTAATATAAATAAAAAAGGAGTGGACCTAGTATTGAACCTTGGTGCACACTTCTTTGTTGAACCAAAAAATCGAATTTATTCACATTTAATAGTAAACATTGTTTTCTGTTATACAAATATGAATGAATGTTGCTGAATACAATTTATTCTCAGTTCTATTTTTTTCAAAACTATTTTAGCCATCTTTACGTAACTCTTATATCCTTATCTTTCTCTCAAACAATACCACTGTCACCTCTGCTGACAGCATTTTTCTTCTCATTCAAACAAACATTCAGCTTGTTTGTTAACAACAGCTTATTATGTAGGGAAAAATGCATGACACATATAGTATCTTCAGAAAACATTATATATGTAATAACATTGAAAAGAATGTGAACCTCAAGACACAAGCCAAAAAAGAGGGACATCAAAGTTAAGTTCCTCTCGATGTTAACAATTTTTTTTTTTCTTTTTTTTTTACATTTAATCTTCTGTCAGAATCTCAGTGGTAGGTAGATAACATTGTGATCTGATTTGCCTAAGGCAGGACTGCTTTATAAGCATCTGTGATATTCCCAAAGCATTCTTTCAAAGTTTGTGTTGAATGGCTCAGACACACGATGATATGTTGAAGAGCTAGATGATGAACTGACAAATCACAGGTATTAAATCCTCCATGTGCAAACAATGGTTGATCCAAGGACATTTAATGCATCTTGTAATATTATCAGCAGCTTCAGAATAAGCTAGTCCACATATAGTTTTATTGCTTTATGTGTGTGTTATGTTTGAAGCCAACAAAACTGAGCTGAGGCTCACATGCAGCGTTTCATTTACACAAACACCCTAAACTCATTTCCTTTAGGAAATGCAAATATAGTTGCTTTCATAATTTAATGGGAGGCTTATTGTGTTAATACACCTTAAAGACAACAGACTCTTGTGTATTCTCACTGTGATCCTGATGTGTGACCTTGAAGACCAGACGAAGGCAGAAGCAGCTGCAGGTGAATTATAACTAGTGGATTTACTTGTTGTAATTCACTAGGCAGTGATCTTTCATCCTTTTCAATGATTCTCACAAGATCCAAGGTCCACAACCCTGAACACAGTCAGGCAGAATACAGGTTTATATAGACGACACACACATGCACTTAGAGTCTCCATCAAATAAGAATGAGTCATCTGTGCTGTCGCAACGACAGCGTAGCGCAATAAGTACAATAAGACTGTGATTAGAATATACGTATGTATTTGTGAAAAATAAATACATTTCGTAACAAACATTTTGTAATCTTGTAATCTCAATCAAACTGCAGGTGGGTTATTTTGATTTGGTTAAACATGTAAAAATGCCACTAACTAAAATAAAAAAAAATGTGATAACATTTATACACACTGCATTCACCAAATTGAAAAGCTGCTTAATTTCGGCTCCCATTTGCCGAGCCCTTGATCCAACAAGCCAGTTTGTGGTGGAGGTCGATGCATCGGAGGTGGGGGTAGGTGCAGTGTTATCCCAGCACGTTGCCTCAGAAGACAAAATGCATCTTTATATCCCTTGGTCCCACATCGCGCTAGGGTTGTTTTAATCATAGTGGAGCGGTTCCCATTTTATTCCCTTGCCCAAATTACCCTCAGCCAAAGAGACAACGGTTACTGTTGTGGATTATGTCTTTCGCATTCATGGCCTCTTGGTAGACATGGTTTCAGACAGGGGTCCCCAGTTTGTGTCGTTTACTGGGGGTGACTGTGAGTTTGTTAGTCCCCCTCAGACTAACCGGGCCAACCAGGATCTCGAGAGGGTGTTGTGATGTTGCACAGAGTCGCACTTTCTGGTGTCAGCAACTTCCTCCAGCGTACAGGAGAATTCATCCGTGGTCAGCTGCAGATCATTCGCAACATTCAACACGTGATGTTCTACTTAAGCTGTTCATACCATTGGAACTATCACAAAAAACATAGTTCCTAATTGGGCTGGTTCAGTAAGCCCTGCCCCATTGCTCCATCTCTCATTGAGGAGGATTCAAGTAGGACTTAAATATGCCATGGAGTAATATATAGGATATATAGTAATATATAGTAATACTGTATATAAGATTTCAAGCACCCAACCACCTACTAATAAAAAAACAAAACAAACAATAGAACCCTGCCCAAAAGACAGAAGAAAATGTAATGGGTTTAATAATGGTTATAATGGTACTTGTATTGGTTTTAATGGAAACAATACTGGTCTCTACTGGTATGTAGATGGTAAATGGTATGGTAGATTTTTTTTGGCGTTGAAAGTTTTCAGATTAAAACATGTAATCACAAGTTACACAAGGTTGTGAACGTTTTTTACAAGTTGGTATCATGTAATCGCTGTAATTCTATTATGGCACAACCTCACTTTTACAAGGTGTTGTTGACAATATAAATACCTTCCTTGTTTATAATGTGTGGTTTAGTTTATCTGTCTGTCTGCCTGCCTGCCTGCCTACCTATCTGAGGTATTATTGTTTCCTAGTTTGTGAATTAGTAAAAGGTGTTAAAGTTATATGCTCATTGAGTTCTCCTTTCTTGAACCACACGGTGACAGTTTCAGTGTCTTTCAACATAAAAGTCTTTACTGCTAACTCATTCATAAAAATATTAGTTGCCATCTAATGGCAAAACAATGTAATTAAAATCACCAATGAGTGATAATTAAAAAAAACAAACAGCCATTATGAAAATCTTACTTGAAGCTGCCGTGCTTAACCTACTTTTTTAAATACTTTTTTTCAGTGTATCTGTTCTGTAACATTTGAAGCTTCACCATGCTACACTGACTGCTGCCAATAACACCGACCCTTTGTGGCCCACAGTGCAAAACAACCTCAACAAAATGTGAGGTTTCACTTTATTTTGGTCCCTTATGAACATTCTGTTGATGATAAATAACTTTGTACCTACCTAACTTTCATTAGAGTGGTAATGAAGTGTTAGAAGACTGGTAGGGTCAGAATAAGTTGTGACATGTTCTTGAAAAGCTATCTATAGTCAGTAGAGTTTGCAGATAATGATCAGAAAGTCTACTTATACTCTAATGGAAGTTAGTGGACATGTAGGTGGAAATTTACTTATTGTCAACAGAATGTGCATAAGGGACCATTAAAATAAAGTGTCTCCAATGTGATTCAGTGTTCATTCTTAGAAAATGTGATAAATGGGCTAACTGCTGGCAAACCAATTGGATCTGTAAAAATACAAGCTTTAGCTTGTGATCTTAATGATGAAGGATACACTGAGGGATTTGAACTACAAGACTGAATGCACCACTGTACAAAAGAGCTACTAACAATAAAACATAATGCAGGTGTGTAAAACTGGCTTCATGGGAAGAAGAAAAAACATAAAACAAAAAAAAATAAGTTATTCAAGGACTGTATTAATAAGCAATATGATGTATTATTAATATTGTATCTGGTTCTCACAGTACAATAAATAATAATAATAATAATAATAATAATAATAATAATAATAATAAATATGCATCAAGGAGCAATGCATATTGTATACACAATAGCAGTATACAGATAACAGACAAAACAGAGCTCATATTCATATTTGGTTAGCTCTATATATCACAAATTTAGTTTGTCTGAATTAAATAATGTCTAAACATTCAAAAAAAAAAAAAACAATGTGAAAAACAGTACCATGAGCATTACAAAATGAATATAATAAAAGCAATTGCATTAAATTTCGAAACTAGACTATTTGAGGCTATAGCACAGTGTAGTATTCTCCACTGAAAATCTCCACATCGCTTAGAGACAGGAGATTTATATAATACTCTCTGTGATGGATATACTCCCTCACAAACATTTCTCCATTTAGTGTCTGATCTTCCTTGCAACGGCCCAGTATGTGCAGATTTAACACAGATATAATAAATATGGTGATTTGCTCTTTCGCGATATGGCAAATAAAACTATCCCTTTAACAATGCAGTTCGACTCATGGTACTCCCAACTCTCATATCTGAAGGGGTCACCTTCAGTTCAGGGAAATTCTGAGGTAATAAACCATTTACTAAGGCTGAATTATAAAAGAAATTAATTTGGCAGGAAAAGCATCTTTAATGCACTTAATTATCCTATTCACAGTACTCAGATATTTTAATCTAACCTGTGCAGAGAGTGACAGCACAGCACAGTGTCAAATCATTTAGATCCATTACTTTACTAACCCCGGCTTTTAGAAAACATGGAGTAAAACTAAACAAACTAGATGGCAATTTTATTAAAGGATTAAAAAAAGGGGGTTCTGAAATCCCATAATGTACCTCTTCTGCTCTTGAAAAACAAGCATATTTCCACAATCTCATAACAAAATAAAACAAATACAAGCTTTAGCTTGCACAAATCTGTGCTCTTAATGATGAAGGATACACTGAGGAATTTGAACTATAAGATTGAATGCACCACTGTACAAAAGAGATACTAACGATGAAACATAGAACAATGCTGTACTTTAATGCAGGTGTCTGAAACTGGCTTCATGGGAAGAAGAAAAAAACATTAAAAAATGTTATTCAAGGACTTTATTAATAAGCAATATGATTCAGTATGTGATTTACCCCATATTGCATTTGGTTCTCTCAGTAAATAATAATAATAATAATAATAATAATAAATATGCATCACAGAGCAAAGAATACACTGACAACAGAAAAGATGGAGCTCACATATTTGATTTGTCCAAATTGAATGATGTGAGTTTGTGGCCATTTTTTTAGAATGACCAATAGCAGACCAATAGCAACTGTTCAAGAAACCAGTTTGAAATGTGTAATATTTCCACAATTCCATTTAGTGCCACAGAAATTATACATACTAATGAGAGAGAGAGAGAGAGAGAGAGAGAGAGAGAGAGAGAGAGAGAGAGAGAGAGAGAGAGAGAGAGATTCTTATTTAGACTTGCTCATTAGCTGATATTTTGTAATATTGTGCAATATGCATATTATTCCAAAAAACATGACATTAATTATACATTACAAACATTAATAATTAATACATCATTTCAACTTATCTCTGGTGCATATTCAGAGCAGGCACTAAAGTGTTACTGACAATAAGCATGGCACATTTTGAGACAGCATGTGTTAATGTGCACAAGCGTAAATGAGATTTGCAACCTGTAGGGATATCATATGGCTTTAAAAAAATGTTTTTAATGTCTGTGCAGTAGAAGGTCCTGGAGCTGTCAAAAGTCAGTTGAATGATGTGGCATTTTGCATCATCTGCTGGAATTTTGCTGACAAATAAATGGGGATATTTGGGTGTAGGAAATGAAAAAAAGAGTATTGTTAATTTACATATTTACAAACATTGTATCAATATAAAGCTGGTTGACATTTGCGGGATATTTTCCCTCACAACCTTTCAATCACGCCATGCTTGAGTGAAAATGTAGTTATCTCATTTTACTTCCTTAAGATTTAGTCTACTGTTGAGTCTGTATGTATGTATGTTCCTTCTCTTCACTGGGAGCACAGAAGGGTTGAGAGTGCTTTAGGTGAATGAATGGTACTGTCTCTTCTCATTACGGCTGTGCTGTAAACAAAATAAAGCCCCAAACCAGCAGTGGCAGAAGATCCGACCGCTCCAATGCTCCTCTTAACCCTTGGGAAATTTGTGTATCTCTGCATTAAGGACCTGTATTACATACAGAGGAACCATAAGTTGACATTGTCAGCTTAAACAAAGACAAATAAAATGACAGCGTGAGGTCACCCTCTGTTAATGATTTTGTCCAGCCAGTGTACTTTAAATATCACCCAAACTGGAGGTTTTATCTATTTTGATTGTTTCTGTGTTTACGTTCAGTCATTGCAACTTTCAAGATTACACAAGAGTTGGCGACATTTCTTAAAATTCCACAAAATCTCAGTTTATTAGCTTTCAGAGCAGCTTGACACATGATAAATAATTTAAAAAGCGCTAATAAAAGTGCATGTAATTGAGCCACTGTCCACAGCAGATAACAGGTTTAATGAAGACGCTTAAGAACCTTAGATAAACAACAGTAATAAATACTGAACCACAATTAAATCACAACTTTCACCAAGAAACTGGAATCAAGAGCCTCTAATATAACAGCAAAAAAAAAAAAAAAAAAATAAATAAAATAAAATAATAATAATAAATGTGTGCCTATAGAAACATATCATAACAGTATGCATCTCTGACTCCAAAGAAGATTTCTTAGCAACTGCAGCATAATTAGAAACGACAAACCAACATGAGTTTGAATAAACTTTATCTGACCTTATAACGGCAATAATGACAAGAGCTGCTAGCTGTTTTCAGAACAGCATTGTTATTAGAGATTTTGCATATGCGTTTTTGAATGTTATACCTATTTTAGTGAGTCTGACCCAGAATTAGATATTTATTTACTTTTTATAACTTGATACCAGATACATAAACAAAAAGCAGTAGTAGGTTACCATAGCAACAGTTTGAAATAAATGATAAAATAAAGAAATAAAAATTTGTACATTTAATTGCTTTAAAAAAAAAAAAAAAAAAAAAAAAAAAAAAAAAAGTTTGGTTTATAACTCTTTTTAGTTGACATTATTTGACATTTGGCTAACCGAATTAGTGAGTTCAACAGGCTACACTGTGAAAGTAACCTCTGAAATGTATTGTATAATTGACATAAAGCCAAGAGATAATTCTGAAAATATATATTGTTTTGGTAAAACCTGTATATATAAATTATTTTCTCTCTCCATAATGATATGGACTAATCAGTTGCCGTGTCTATTTTTATTTATAGGATATCATAGGGAATGGAATGAGAACATGATGTGGGCTGAAATCCACCTCTCCAACATGTGCATGACAGCTTAACATGCTGCAGTGTATGTGCCAGCCGCTGTAACTTAGCTAACCTACTTCTAAAATTAAATTAAATCATTTTACCTGTAACAAATCACTTTACTATAAATATTCATCTCCCAGCCTTCCTTTAGTATGCAACAGTCAGGTCTCGGAAGTGAAAAAAACTCTCCATAAGTAAATTCATTTTAGCTATAACTTTTAAACCTAAAAGACAGATACTGTGAGCTCAGTAGCTGTTGGTATATGCCATCAGTTTGCATTTTGTCATTCATTCATTCATTCATTCATTCATTCAGACAAGGATATATTTATTTTCAAGTGTGTGGTGTTTAAATATAGAATTATTGGTGAAAACAGTATTACCTGTGATACCATAAACCACTTTTTTTTCTTTTGACAATATTGTAAACAGGGAGCAAAGTTGGTGAGAAAGAGGGTGGATGGCATCTGTAAGTTTTAAATAGGCATATTCAGAGCCAACCCAAGGCATAACGAACTAAGCGGAATCTTAGGGCCTCATGGACAACAGAGGGCCCCCAAGAAAAATGCCCTCAAAAGCCAACATATTTATGACATATTATTCTGATAGGGAATGGTAATTATATGAAAGTGCAAATTTAAATAAATAATCTGTTCGTTTAAAACATGGATTCATAATGAAACGCCTCTGTGTATAAGACACACAACTGGCTACTGACAGTGTGTCTACAATTTAAGTATTTACAATTAGATAAAAAATGTTTTATGTAGCCCATTTTTGTCTTTCTATCAGTCAGTGATAATTCGGAAAAGTAACACATGCAACTTTCACACGCATCTGACTGAGAAGGCTGAGGCCGGAGTACAATCCATGTGCGGTCGTTTAATAAATACAAGTTCAGGGAAAATCCAGAAGTCGATAGTCATTGGGTCTACACCAGGTCGTGAGCCCAATCAGGCAAACAAAACAGTAGAACAGGTCCTTGAATTGAGAAACGGATAAACAGGCAGAGATCATACACGTGGCAGGTAAACACTAACAGGAATCAGAACGCTTGATAAGGCAGTAGAACTGGCAATACTTTGCATCAAGCACATGGAGGGCCTCTGGTTATAAAGCCCTCAAACAGGAAATGGTACTAGAGAAGAAGCAGAGGGAGTGAGCACAGCTAGTACTCGGGTGATGGCTCCCTCTGCTGGCTTGGTGTTACACTTGGTGTTGCTGATGAGGTTAGGTTGTTTTAACAAATACTTTGTGCTGTAAATTGAGAATCACATTATTTCAGGTTATAATGTGTTGTTGTAAGATTGTAACAAGACTGAGATTGTAACAAGTATAATATTAACTGTATTGGTTAATGCGTTAAGTCACAACAAAAAGTAATATGTTTCTGTATACTGCTACTCTCAACACTGAGTTATGTCGTGACGACAGACTGGGGTCTTGTTTGTGGCCCAGATTTAAAGAAAATGCCAATGAATTTTGGCTATTGATATTTGCATAACAGAGTTCCTCCTGAACTTATGGGTAGGAAAAAACTACAGGTGCAATCGCTTATTAGATTTCTGCTTTGGAGCCGAGTCTCACATGGTTGCTACACTAGACTCTTATCCAGGGGAGTGCAGGCGAGCCTTCAACTACCCCCTGTCCTGGTTTTTCTGCCTCAGGCAGAGGACAACCAGCTGGCACTTTTGGTGATCTGAGGGTCACAGTGAAAGCTACGTCCCCATGGATCTCACGCCCCTCCTGCAGTGAATGTCCCGTGCGGCTCCCTGGTGATTCATCTTGGCTGCTTTACAGCAGTCCTATCGTTTCATTCTGGGCATCACAAGAAGGTCAGATGTCGATCATGGCACTGGGGGATGGGTTTTCATCAGCCGAGAATGAAGACTCAGCAGGGCTGCCCCCCTCGGGCGATGCAGCTCCTGCTGAGTTGGACCCCAAAGTCAAAGCCATGCTTTTCCGGGCCACCATGAGTATCGGGCTGGAGGTGTGCACACCTCCCAGTCCCAAGCCCTTGTGGTTGGATGATTGGTTTCTGGGTGAGGACCATGGTTTGTGATCACATTCCATCCCAATTCCTTTTTTTTCCGGAGGTGCATGAGGAGCTGACAAAGTCGTGAACTGCCCCTTTTTCGCGAAATGCTGCCACTTGGCGGAATCGTCCATGTTTCCCTTCCAGACCCTGTAGCTCTTGCTAAGGCCTAAAGTGTATCTAGGTCAGGCTGCCTCTGCCCTGCATGCCATGGCGATCCTGCAGGTTCACCAAGCCAAGGTGTTCAAACCGATGCATGAGGATGACTTCAAACTGGGGTTGATGCAGGAGCTGCACTCAGGGACTGACTTTGCTCTCTGAGCGCATGAATGTCGCGGCATGGTTCCTCGGAATGGTGATGTACACTTTGTTGGTCAAGAGTGCCATATATGGATCAACCTGGTGGAAATGAAGGACGTCGAGAAGGTTTGCTTTTTATGACTTTTATGATCTCCCTGACTGGGCTATCTGGTGACACTGTTAAGAACTTTGCCCAGCAGTTCTCGACAGAGCAACGGGCAGACCGAGGTTATCTAACACATCCTACTCTGGTGTGATTCTCCAGCTGCTACTTTTCCACCGTGGGCTTCGCCTCAGCCTGCACCCTCCTGTGGAGTTCAGATCTGCTCCTTTCCGTGCAGAGACCCAGTCAAGCTTCTAAGTCCTCTAGGAAGATGGTGAAGCAGCCCTGAGACAGGGGGTCTGTAGAGGTTAGAAAGTGCTCTACAGGAAATAGTGAGGACAGCACTCCTTCCGCATGGAGAATCTTCAGTTCCCTTTTGATTTTATTTGTTGTATTGCCCCTAGCTTGGGTCAGTCCATATCAGTTCCTCCACGTGTTACCTCCTTTCGAGCAAGATGTGGCCTCTGTAGCATCCTTCTCCAGACGCTACCTCAGTGTGTTGCTATTAATCTGCAGCATATCTGCAGAAATTATCCCTAAACTAATGTGCCTGCACTTTTTAATGATTCACATTGTAGTGTGAATGTTTGGTTCATGACTTACCGTGCTTTAACAAATCCTTTTTTAAGAACCTTCCAGAACCATTGAAAGGGGGTAACCATTAATGCACTCTTACCATTGTTGCAGAGCCAGACTCACAACATGTGTGATTTCCAACAAGTCAATATTCAAAGAATCTGTTGGCACACCCGCAGGTTATTAACTGAAACTTTGATTCACATTAACAAATCACTCGATTTCAGGAGCATGTCCACCAAATTATCGCAAACTCCATAGTAGGCAGTCCTGTGTGGATGTGCAAGACCACAAAGTCAGTGATCTTCTGGCAATGTACGTGTGTGTTTTATACAGTGTATATATATATATATATATATATATATATATATATATATATATATATATATATATATATATATAGTTATTTTTATTTTTTTTTTTTTGAGACAAGTTACCACCAATACTATTAAGCCTTTCAGAAAATAAACACAGTAGCTCACAGGCTCAGGTGGTGGAGTGCAGTCAGACTGCACACACTGATGATCAGTCACAGATGAGCCCTCGCTCAACTCTCTAAGCTCAGGTGTGCAATTACTAAATCAAATAGTGCTTTTGTTTGATATGCACTTATAGTCACTTGTGATATCCAGGCAAGAATTAGGTAGAGATCTTTAATTAAATCATATAGGCATACAAAGTTACACAGAAATACCTCCATGCAGGAACAGCACACATTTTCAGGAAGAAAAAAAAAACATGAATTGTGTAGACTCAGAGTCTGAATTTCAGAGGCCGTCACGCCTCTGTGCAGAGACAAGCACAGTATTGATCTGTTATTTTTCTCTTTTGTAGCATTCTGTGAAATGTATAATATTACCTCCCAGGTGCCTGTTTCATCTTGTTGCATTCTTTGTGTTAAGTTTCAGTTTTGCGGAATCTGTACTTTTCTTGAGTTGCGTTAATGGATTGTACTTATTTACATTTACTGGGAGAAAACGTATGTTTTCAAACTCTATCAAAGTGTAGACTTGAACAAAGTACATACTGTATGCCACCAAGAATTAAATCTTTCTCAATGAATAAAAAAAAGGCTGAGCGCCGTCGTGGATTTAAGCGTACACACACTCTACGATCAAATCCGAGAGTACACACATTTTATGAATGAGACTCCTGTGGTACGAACTCTTTTTCCAGGAGAAAATGAATGAAGTAAAAAAAAAGAATTCAACATCATATGTTTTGAATGTTTTCCTGTCTATATATACACATTTACATAAAATATTCCACTGCAGAGTGAAACACCAGCAAAACAGTATAATCCCGGCAAGGCAAAAGAGTGAATTCAATAAACAGGTGAGGGTCAGGGCAGGCAGCAAACAATCAAAAAATCTAGGAACAGTCCAGGGTCAAAACTCAAGGACACTAGGAAACACTGAATAGGAAATACAGAACAAAGAATACGGAAATGGCTAAGCAATAATCAGCTGCAAAGACCGAGTGAGAGCATCTTTCATATTGACCAAAAGGGAACACGCAACGAACCCATCCAATGAGCACAAAATGCAAGCAATTCAAGGATCCAATCAGGATATGACACATGGCAAGGGGTGGAGTGTTCTCTAATGGAGTTCATGGGCATTACAGCTGGTGCATAAATTTCTTTACACAGAAGTTAAAAATCATATGAATGTAAATATATTTGAAGTAGATGCGCTTTTCATCTTTTAATGACAATGCTGTAAGAGTGATATAGGTGTTCAATATTTAATCTTTAAAGTAAACAGCACATCTCATGTTATGGGAAAATATTTTTAGCAAGAGTAATCAATGATGCACACTTACTTCGATATTATGGTGGACATTTCTGGAAATTTGGTGGTCAAACGGTCCATTGTACAGGACCACTAATAATAGCTTATTGTACAACCGCAGATGCACGGAGGTGTTGATGTAATGCCTATATTTTTCCACTAAAAATAGGTAAAAGATCAGCTTATCAGCAACGCTGCAGTAATTTACTAATTTAATTTTATTTAATTTTACGGAGGAGTCAGGATGGAGATGCACGTATGCACAATCTTCCCCTGACCGAGATTTATAAAGGAATTTTAAATAGGGAAATAGGGATGAGTTTTATAAATGAGACCTCTGGTCTGTGAACATAATGTATATGAGATCAGAGGTTGTTGCTTTTGGAGACGATTGCAGGGAGGGTGGTACGTTCACTTTACCTGCTATCACGCTAAAGTTAGCGCCTACTGCACCTTTAATTACACGAGACATCTAGTACTTTCTTTCTTTTACTCAAAAGTAATTCAAAGTTTTACTTCAGTAGAAGAGTACATGTTCTAAGAAAACAAAAGGGAAAAAAAAAACTTTTATTTATGAGATGTAATGCAGTAAAAAGTATGAAATTATGCTTTGGAATGTGGTAAAATAAGGTTTTTCAAGGATAAAGTACAGATACTTGATTAAAGTTAATAAAAATGTGAAAGTTGAGTAAATGATGACTGTTCTTTTCTTTTATTGGGTGAACTGTCCCGCATAAGATGGATAAAATGACTCATGTTCAGCTTTGACTATTATTCTAAATATATTTCAACCGCTGTAGAACCATTTGTTTCTGTCTGAAAATATTCAGGTAACAGGTTTCAAAATACCATCACAAGAAAATCACTATGGCCTCTTGCTTCCAAAGGTAAATTTAAAAAGCTAAGAAAATAGTTTACTTTTAAATACTCAAGTAAAATTAAATTAATATTTTTTTCTAGCATTTTAGGTGCTTTTTGACACAGTGTCCCCGTTACATCATTCTGCATTAATAACCAAATGAGTTTGCATGCATGTTGTAATGACACCCTTTCGAAAAAACAGCAAAGATAATTCCAAAATTATAGTATATAGTATATTTATAGAGCATAGTCACGTTTGAGACACTTCTACAGACACTCGTGTGATCAACAAAATAATGTGTCGTACTGTTTTTTGTTTAATTCAGAAATGTTCTATAAATAACTTTTATGCCCTTCTACTGTCATAAGAAGGCTTTGCAGTTTTCTGGTATCTTTCTATTGACAGTCTCAGGTTTGCTTTGACCGAGGAGAAAAAGATGCCTGGTTTGAAGTCTTGTCAACTGTGCGGCTTTCAGCTGAAAAATGGATCCTTTGCATAAAACGTAGCCTCCTGCAAGTTTGTTCTACATTAGCAACTGAATACGCATGGCCAAATGCCAAACTATGAATATATTAGCATTCAAAAGTGCTGCCCCAGCCCTGCTCTACACAGAACATTAGTCATTTTTTTTCCCCTTGCACATTGGAAATGCTGTTTATCACAACATAAAATAGACGACTTCTTGTCTTTTTCTCTTTAAGACCCCAGAGAAGATGCAGGGATGTAGGAAGCCTATTAGAACTAATTAAAATAGATTACCGAACACTCCTTTCATGAGTAAAAGAAATAAATAATTTACAGAGGTGGGACCAGGTCACTAGATAATGGAGCCTTAATGCTCGCAATTAGTTTTTCAGGGTATTAGGTCTGTGGCCTTTGCAGGCAGCAAATGCTTAAAATTTCTAAAAACACTGTCACTCAGGTTTCTGCTCTCTGAGTTATGACAGAAAAGATGATTGTTATTTCAGTTATTACAAGCATTAGCATTACTTCAGTTAAAGGTCAAATTCATGCACATTTAATGTGGTGATTGTAATAATTAACATGAACAGGGGAAGTGGGCCCATAGATAACGTGCCATTTGTCGTTGTCACAAGTTAAATGTTAAAACGTGCCACATATTACGGTTCCATGTGTTTTACATTTTGCGGAATAGTTATACTAAATATGAAACCTAAAATTAAAACCATAAAAAAATGCTGTCAACAGTGGTTGTAATTAACGTGACATACTAAAATAACTAAAACTGAAAAAGTAAATAAATCAAGCAAACTACATAGACAAGTTAAATGTGTGAATAACGGTATATCTTAAACTGAAATAGCACTAGATTTTACTATAATTATCTGACATAACAACAAATGACTGCAAAATAATAATAAAAAAAAAAAAATCATAGTTTGCTGTATTGTTGGATAATAATGCAAATAGTTGTGCTTTGTTAAAGTGACCGTTTTGGTAATTAGTGTTCCGTTTGGGAACTTGGACCTTATCTACTTTTAATTAATTTTCTCCTAGCTGCTGTAAGTGCTACAGAACATTTATCTATTTCTATTTACAGAACTGTTACTGTACAAATTACTGTGGTAGTTTGGCAATTAGGTGCCCTTTAAATTCGTGTTTTTGAGCCGTGTTAAGGTGACGGCCAACAAAAGATGTTTAGACGTGTATGTTACAGCATGTCACAACACAATACGTAGGACAATACCCATCCCACGTGTCGCTGAAGTGTCCGATAATGACACAGGATGGAGAGAATGAAAGGTTGATCCTTTCCGGTGGAGGTTATGCCACTCAGCGCTCAATCAATGACAGGAGGGACAAAGAAAGAGATGAGAGCTTCCCCCGCACTCTGCTCGGCCCTAAAAACAGCTCTACTGCTCATGCCACCGCTCTGCCATCACAATCATGCCACATCTGTCAACGATGAATGGAAAAGATGTTTTCAGTCATTTCCCCTCTCAGTAATACCCTTAATTAAATCTTATTGAATATTTCTCTATTATGCTAATGCACTGCTTTGGAAAAGTCATTATTTTTAGCAGTTATTTAGCAGTGAAGTCTTTCTGATTGACACATTCTGATGGTGTTGAGATTTTTAATAATGGAAGACTGCTGTGGATTTTTATTTATTTATGGAATCTATATCAATCTACGTTTCTTTATATTGCTACCATAATACAGTACGAATTATCATTCCTAAACCGCCACAAATTCTTAGGTGAACTGAATAAACCTGGATGTCACTTTAGATCATTTAAGTCGTTATGCCTTTAAAAAAAAAAAAAAATTAAAGTTCTCATGATGCTATATAATCACAACATCATTCCATCATTTTGTAAAAAGGTATATTTATTTATTTATTAATTTATTTATTTATAGTCAGCACACACACACACACATATATATATATATATATATATATATATATATATATATATATATATATATATTTGAATTATCAATATATACTACTGATACCTGCTAATACAGACTCATTTCATTCAGGTGCAGAATGTACGTGTTTAGTTTGCATTGTGTTTGTCCAACGTTGCCGAAGCAAGGCAACAACATCGGCGGCTTTCGTCTCCACTAGTTGGTTGGCATCATCTTGGTGTAAACCGACCTTAAGGGGTCAAGCCCCTTATGGCTGTTTTGACATTGACTATTCTCATTAGGAACGATCAACAACCTCCACCCTAGGGTGTTCTGATACCACGTATACTGATGGACACTCTTATGCTTGAGCATGGTGTTCGTTATGGACAAACTGTGACTAGCACAGCAGTCATACAACAGAACAGACCCCCGTGGGGTCATCAGGCTCTCACATGTGAGCCCCAACCCCAGGCCTCGCTCCAGGCTGGGGCCCCAGCTGCGCTGTACCGGGCAACGTTTTAGTTTTTAGCGACCTGTTTAGTTCTGTTCTCCATAAAGGGATATGGACCGCTCTTTGCCTGGCTTGTCACATAAGACCTGTTTGCCTTGGGAGATCCTACCAGGGTCATATAGCCCCCGATAACGTAGCCACAGTCTTAACGTAAGGTATTGAGTCTTATTCAAATGAAGACAACCATCAGGTGTACTAAGTTGTATTTTTCTAGAATTAAGGGTTCATGACTTATTACCAATTTTTGAACTCAGAGACCAAAACATTGGTCAGATCACTAATCATGGCTACAGTTTTCATGATTTTCCTATCTTTTCTTCATAGGGGTGCCATAGTCTCCTAATTTTTTATTATTTTGTCATTATTTATTATCAAATCCACAATCCATAGTTTCATCCATGTGTAAGCTTCACTGATTTTTACTAAACTTGCACAGTTTTGAGGGAAAATAAATAACAACAACACTAATAATGATGACAGTACCACTACTACTACTACTACTACTACTACTACTACTAATAATAATAATAATTATTATTTGGGGATAATTCGTCCAATCAAAATCTGAGTTGCATAAGTCAAGATTAATGATGCCTATGATCAGTTCCAAAAGCAATATAAAACTTGTGCTAACTGAAGGAATACAGCCTGATTTAATAATAATAATAATAATAATAATAATAATAATAATAATAATAATAATAATAATAATAATAATAATAATAATAAATTGTTATGTAATGTGTATGTAATGTGTTTTTATAAAGTAATAAATTTGTTAAAAGTAAATATTTTTTTGAACTGCTTCCTATTTACAGTTGTTGCTATTAACATTTTTTTATTAGAACATAAAATGAGGTATATATTTGCAATATCAAAAGGGTATATATATCATATAGGGATATATTTATCACATTCTCTTAGCTCTGCATGTGTTTACGGTCAGCAGAAAATAACGTGTTTATTTGACAGAGTCTCTGACTCCAGAGTAGCTTGACACGGGCTTTGTCGTACTCCGGTGACTTTCTCTAATGTACCTGTCATGCCCTTGATATATGGCTGCATGTATATTTTAAGGCTCACCTGGCATATGTGTCACTTGCAGTCTGTCTGTGGCATAATGATTGATCAACACACCTTTCTTTCTCAGAGAAAGGAGGGTGAAAGAAATTTACTCAATTGGCAGAGAGCTCAATTTCAAGGTAAACAATCACACATCTTTAACTACAAAAACAAACTTTCTTTCACAACCAAACTAACACATGCCTCCTCAGACTTTTTTATGCAACAAAATGCTTGATAAAATAAATGTCTGATAAACTGCACCGATATTGTTGATGCACCAGCTTTAACCTATTGATATTCCAGTAAAGTTGCGACTGAAAAAACAAAAAAACAAAAAAAAACATATAATTTACCCATACCCATTATTCGTGGCATTACCTGAGTAACACAAAGAAAATAGAAAACAATTATTTGAAAGAAAGTTATTTTTTTATAATATCTGTGAGGTTATTAAGAGTGTGTGTCTATATAATCACATTTTCATTTTTGTTCACATAATATATAAGTGTGTATGGAGTGTATATGTATATGTATGTGTGTGTGTTTTTAAGAAATATTTTTGTATTGAATATATTTATATGTAATACAAAATATAAATATATACAATTATGTACAGTATATGTAAATACTTTCAAAATATATATTACATATGTGTGTGTATTTATATATACATAATAAATAAGCACAGTACACATACATATATTATGTAAGCTGATTTTCAATCAAATGCATGCTGTTTTACTGTGTGTAAGCCATACAAAATGCTTGAAATGGTTATCGCACCACTATTTTAAAAAGAGAGCACTAGCGAGGGGAACATAACATTAGCACTAGTCAGTCTTGTTAGTTTTGTATTATGTTGGTTTTATCAACTAGTTAGTCGAATGTGTTCATTACACTTTAATCATTGCTGCTTGCTATGGCAATTTGCCATATATACATATGTTAAAAATGATATAAAGTGTAAATCAATTTAACATTTGTATCATTCATAGACCTATATAATCGTGGTATGCCAATCTGTGGCGATTTTTATCTGAGGGCATACTAAAATGGTGCTATATAGTGCTGTATAGCTCCAAATCTTGGTGCTTCTGTAGTTCTTCAGCGGTTCTCCACCGGTTCTTTGACATGACTACCATATACAGAAACTGTTAAGCTCCTGTACAGTTCCTCAGTGTTTCTTTGGGGTAACTAAGGTGCTATATTGCACCACTGCTGTATAAAGAACCTGTTAAGCCCCTTGAAAGGTTCTTTATAAGCCAAAGAACCACTGTTAGTGCTGTTTAGCAGCATTTTTGTTGAAGAAGTACAGTACAGTATGACACCTCTTAGGGTTCTACATAGCACCATTTGACAAAGGCACCTTTAAGATATTGTACTATATAGCACCAAGAGTGGTTCTCCTATGATTACGAGCAAAGAACCGCTTTTACTGCTTTTTAGCATAATTAGAGTGTATATAAAAAAATTTACACTGTCATCTTAAAAATAATGCATACAAAAATATTAAATTAACTGGTCCATGCTCCAGCATGGTAAGCGATCACACAAACAGCATTCAGCATTCATACATTATGGTATTATTGGTCATACATTGTACAGAGGTCAAAATTATGGCACAGATATGATAATTATGGTACATCTTGCAATTCTGACCACACTACATGTATACAGCACATACTGCCTACAAGTTGTGAAAACCCAAAATACATTGACATTAACACATTGGCTCCTACAACAAAATAAGACATGTCTGACTGACAGACCTTAGGCAAAAAATAATCTTCACTGCAAAAAAAAAACCAAAAACGTAATTTGAAGATCTTTGCCCATTAAAGGGTTCTTGCTGTCTGTTCAGCCCAACAAATCTGGATGGGATAACAGCTCTAATTCAGTAAACGTTATTGATGTCAGCACTCTGAAATGTATTTAGTGTTAATGGCTATTGTCAGTTCCAATGGGCCAGTGTGTAAGTACAAAATTGTAAATGGGACTGATCATGAAATCTTCAAATGTCAAACCTGAAACAATGTATTTATCTGTTATTTAATATTTGCTATTAACGTGAATGAAAGTGTTCATTTAGGCTTTACACTGAGGGGCTGAGAACCAACCAGCGATTGTTTGACATTGTGGCATGGGAACATAACCCTCATTCCCTTATGGAGGGAACAGAGAAATTAAGTATGCAATCGAAACATTTCCTATCTGAAAGTCACTTGAGATGTTGTGATGAAAAAAAAGAAATTTCAACCTTTATTGAACAATTTGCTTCAGATAGTTCCAATTTGTTGTTATTAGCTTGGGAAGAAACAATGGGGTAGCAAGCCTTCAAAGGGGAAGGACACTATGGGGACCACATCCTACCCATACTGAGGTATCATGTTGAAACACTGATATGAACTGACCAACGGGGAAGTACTACATATGAGATGGGTCTCTGCGGCAGGTCCTACCTGAGAGTAGGGATGGAACATCTTTGTTGGTATTATAGGGGCTGTCGCAAGGAGCATGAGTCCTGAAAACCAGACCAGCAGGACCTGTTCCTCATCCTCCCTGACCTTGCACAGGTCCCGAGGCCAGCAGTGTGCCAGTGCATCAGGCAGCCTGAAACATAGAGTAATACAGCTGGCAGTGAGAGGACTAATGGGAATCAAACAAGTCTCATCTGGCTGAGGTGCTGGAGCACCAGATGCCTATGATTGCACAACTGCTCTCACGCCTGGGTCATGATGAGCTAGTTGTTAAGGTAGTTAAGGATCATTTGCCAGTAGGACAGCAATCTCCTTGCACAGGACAGGGGCATCTCAAGCTGCCACTGAAGGCTCAAGTACCCTGCTGAACCTAGGGTATAGCCCGGTAAACTGAATCATGTAGGTGACTCAAACTGTCCAAGTTAGACAGTAGGATGGGTTGGGAAGCACAAGCTATGCTTCTAAGTTCTATGCAAGTGGCACCAACAGGACATTCAACCCACCCACAATAGAGCAGTGGTGGGAAATCATGCTGGATGACACAGAAAACATTACATCCTGAATCTTACAGCAGAGGAGGGAATTGCCAGTAATGCATATTAAAGCAGTGCGTCCCCAAGCATCAATCTCTTGGTGCCTGGACAAGAAAGGAAGCAGTGAGTTGCTCACTGTCAACCCATGAGCTCCACCCAGCCCACCATATCTTGCGAAAGACCAGGGCAGACCCATGGCAATGAGGACTGTAATTTTTGAGAGTCAGAGCTCCCATCAGAGCTGCCATGGTAGACAAAGAGGTTTCCTCCAGGTAGCAGCGTTTTGCGGTCACAGATACACCACTATTGCTCACTCCACCTCGGTAATGTCTGTGTACCCCCCTGCCATCTAGAGTAGTGAGGACAAAGGAGACGATCAAGTGGCTTCTGGTTGAAGGGGCCATCCACTATTTTGTCAGTAATCAGGTAAAAGTAATGAAGCAAATGTAACTTGTTACTACCCACCTCTGCCCTTTACAATGCATGTAATCCCTTGGATGGATGAAATTTCTAATTCCAAAATGTAATTTTAAACCTAGTAATGGAGGCTTGAGCAGTTATTAACTAAGTCATGAGAGTAAGAGAGAGAAAGAGAGACTACCTCTGTGAGTCTGTGCATCTCTCATAAGTATTCAACAGCTGTTAATTGCTAGTAATTGTGAAACTTTTTATCTTCTTTACCAACAGTGCTGTTGTCGTTATTTCACTTGTGAGACGTCATGTAGTTTTTAAGACAGTAAACTTTATTACTGATAAAATTGCGTAGCGATAACTACATTATATAACTATAATGTTTAATTTTCACTGCTCTAGATCATAGTATAAAATCAATAAATGAATAAAATAACTCAAATACCTTATATATTTTAATGAAATTTTGTAATTTTGCATTTTGCAAAAATTGCTGGTTTTGCCAGTTTTCATCTTGAGTACTGTAATTCTTGAGTCAAAGCTTTGACTCTTGAGTTCTTCCATAATTCTGCTTGGAGCGTGTGAGCCTTCTTGAGTCTTTGCCATTGAGAGTGTAATGCTCAGACAACACTCAAACATGTCTAACTCTAGAATGAACAATAAAGAATGATTAAAGCAGGCTTTTAAATTCTCTGCAAATGCTCTGTTCAATGAAACTTCATAAAATGTCCCCTCGTGTGTTGTCATGTGGTTTGGAAAATTGGATGATTGTGCCCACATCTCTGCAAACTGCAGTGCTTCAGCCTGCAGTGCTTAATTCAGGCCTCCTGATAAACTCATCCTTCCACTCACTTTGAGCCATGAGGGTTCTAAAATTAAGGAAATTATCAGCTGCAATTTTCTTTCCAAGGTTTTGGAATTTTAGGAGTTGAAAGAACTTAATTAGCTCCTCCATGTGTTAAACATGCCACTGTTTAAGTTTGAATAAAGCAGTCGACCAGTCTTTAAAGTATACTGTGCCCTCCATTAATATTGGCACCCTTGATAAATATGAGCAAAGGTGGCTGTGAAAATAAATCTGCATTGTTTATTCTTTTGATCTGTCATTCAAACATTTCACAAAATTTGACAAAATGCCAGCTCTGTGTCTTTTCCTGTAATGCCTGACGAGTTTGGAGACTCCTGAGAGGAGATCAGAGAACTTTGTGCAATGGATACTTTCTGTAATGGTCCTGGAAGACCGGTGTCCTGCAGAGTTTAGCTCCAACCCTAATCAAACACACCTGAAGCACATGATCAAGCTCTTACTAGGCATGTTAGAAACTTCCATGAAGGGGTGTTGAGGCAAGGTGTAGCTAAACTGTGCCGGACCCATGCTCTCCGGGATGAATATTATAGGCACATGTCCTATTCCAGGCAGATTTGTGTGATTTTCTGTAGACTGAAAATTATTAATTATTGCCTTAATGGTGAAAATGAAAAAAATAAAAAAATTCAACGCTTTAGCTCTACTCTTCAAGCCACTTCAAATCAGATCAAATCTTTTGCTGCACATTAGAACTGTATTCTTTGGTTTTTACTTAATTCAATGCATGATTAAAAGACGTTGGTCTTTGTGTTCCTCGTATTTATATTGATGAAGCCATGGGTGGATCATTTCATGTTCCTAGTCATCTTGGTGTGCTAAAAATGTGAATGAGAACATTCAGTATGCAAATAAATATTGAAATCACAATGTTTGATTTGACCAGCATAAAAAATGTCCTTTAAATAAATTCCATGGTCATGTCACTTTTTGATTTCTCAACTATAATTAACTCTTCTGAGAAAAACGTTTCTGTCAGTGTCACATTTTAGACAGTGGTTTTGTTATCAAGTTTTTTTGTGTGTCCTTTTGTAAGAATGACTAAATCTTATTGATTTTCAACAATGTTATCATGAGGGCACTTGGATAAGTGATGTTAAAGGTAAAGGGGAACATCTAGCAGCATTTTAGACCAAATTAATCCATCAAATTAGGTGGGTTTTGATATAGACATTTAGTTGTCCTTCCGTAAATGCTTCGTAACCTTGACACAACCAGCATTTCCACAGCTGTCTGTAACAAAGGATCAATGTAGAGCAAAGAGGATGAGGAAAGATACCCCTTCCCCTCACCCACAAGAACATAAAAACAAACAAAAAAAATCTCTCTTAAACCCATTTACTTTCATTTTCTGTGGGCATGTGCGAAGATGATTGGGAATCTGGACTTCCCACACGTGCAGGGAAGATAAGAGGCTGTGTCTACTCTTCTCTTTTACAGATTATAGGCCCAATTATGAAGGAGAGATACAGAATGGACATCATCTGCATATAAATGGAATAGAGAACCTAAAGGATCCAGCCTCACAAGCCTGTAATGGATGTGATCCCATCACTGCAATCTAATGGGAGAGAGACATTACAGTAGTATACAAGACAGTTTTTATAAAACACTTTTCATTTTTAACTCCTTAAAAATATGGTGAGGCAAATGTTTAACATTCTCATAGGCTTCAGAACACTTTGCTAGCCTAGTAAAGAACGTTATCAAAGGATCGAAATGACCGAATAGAATTCTGGCTAATAAAAACCATTTGACACACTGGCCATTCACTGATAAGACACCCTAAATCCACAGGTACAGTACTTCAGCATTTTTAAAACTGGCCAGCTGGCAGATCTCTTACACACCAACCCAAATTCTATCATATGCCAGAACACTTATACTGCATATATTGAATCAGTCACAGAATGTCATTATTTCACCCTTACGCATGCGTTTAACCCTCAAAGCTTGTTACCTACCATATAGATATTACTGTATACTGTAATAATTAATGTACTGTAAAAAAAAACCTTAAAATAATGTGTTAGACCTGCTTACTTAAAATGAGTTTAGTCAGCTAAAATATTCCAGTTGTTACCTAAGTGAACATTAAATAATTTCAAATTTCAAGTTGACTAAACTAAAAATTTTAATTCGGTGGGATAACGCATTATTTTAAGTTGAGACAACTTTTTGGAATTGTGAGCAAATAATGGCATTTTTAATTGTGGCTCAGCTGAAAAACAAGTCTGCACAATAGTTGTTTCAACTATTTCAAACAACTATTTTTTTTATTATTTGAAATTTGCTTAATACTATATATGTGTAAAAAGAGAACACTACAGCTACATCAAACGAACCCTCCTTATGGCAGTTTTTAATTAATTTTTCTTTTACAATATACTGTATTACTAATTAGATTCGCATGATGCTAATTACAATTGCATGTATAAAGTGTTGCATATTGTTTTGTTATAAATACAGTAGTTGCTTTTGTTTAATTAGTGTTGATTAAACTTGATAAAAAAAATCACTACAATAGTTTTCCTTCACTACCAGTATGTACAATGGTTTTATTTTATTATACACTCCATAAATTCCTGTACATGCAGTTTTAATAGGACAAAGGTATAAATAAAACACCTGTCTAAAATGGCATTTTGCTTAATTCAGCCCTGATTTTGAGATTACTAAAACATTACCGTTATTCTATAAATAATTAAGATAACACGTGATCAGCCATTTTTCTATTCTTATGCTGAGCACAGTGTCCCTCTGCGCACTGCGAAGCAGCGGCAGACGCTATTTATAAAGGAAATAAGAGACTAAAATTACTTTCTCCAACTTGTTTCTCTAATGTGTCATTTAATCAGCTTAGATAGAATACAAAAACCACATTACAGTGGGTCAACTGAACTTGTTCATCTCGAAAACCAATATGTCTGCAGACCATGATTGTGCCTCTGCAAACTAGTACATGTCACATTAAGCGAAGCTGTGCACTCTGCCTCTTTTCTAACTTAATGTTGTTTCTCTTGCTTTTGTCATTTCCATGCTTCATTAGCATAATGTGGAAAGGATGTTTGATGACTCTCTAATGACAGGAAGATACCCTTATAGCACAAATTTACATATTAACAAGCTTTTACCTATAATGGCAACTGAAATGGAAAAGCGCAGCGCTAACCGTACTTATGAAGTGGATATACCTTGATCTCTGTATCCTTCTACCATATTAAAACCAGTCTGTGTATAGCTAATCAGAGAAGAGACCGCAATGACTGAAAATAGGGTCCTCTCTTAAAACTTTAGTGAGGGTTATAAAGTGATTGAACAAAATGGAATAATGATGCACGCTCTGGTAAATGGCTACTGAAAATCTAGCTGTGGCTGAGGTCATAAAAACAACTGATCGAAATCCATGATGCAACAGAAAAGTCTCATAAGCCCTTTAGCTTAAATGTTGCCTTACAGAATTTCCACCGGCTGAGTGCTGCAGTTTTGTTGATTATAAAAGTCTAAGCGACGTCTAGTGCGGATTTTATTCATTCATTTGGGTATTCGTTTATTTATTTGTCTGCATGTATGTCTCGTTTTAGAGAAGAAGAAAACAAACCAAAAAAAAAAAAACCTTTTCAGAGCTATGAAGTAACAACGTTTTACTTCAAAGACTTCGACAGAAGTGTAGAGGAGTAAAAGTATGATATCTGTCACATTTTAAATTTAAAATAATAAGTTTTAAGAACAACAACAACAAAAAAATCACACCTTAGCTCTATACACACATACAGATGTTTTTAGAAAAACAAAATATATTTTTCATTTAAAAAGTGAAAGCCATAGGTTTAGATGCTTTTAGATGAATTGTTTCTTCATGGGAGAAACGTAGCATCACTTCCCTTGCTCACCAGTGGATCCTCCGTAGTGAATGGGTGCCGTCGATTCCGTCCAAACAGCTGATAAAAACATCACAATAATCCATAAGCAATGCGCATGAAATGTTTGCAAGAAACAAATCTCATGCTTGAATCTGAATCAGTAGGGAAGTATGCACATACCAGGCACTGATCACAAGCGAAAAAACAAAAATATGTCAGTGGATTCTGATGTGGACAATCGAAGACTGGACATTTCGTGCAACCTTTCACAAGGCATTCATTTATAATAATTAAGGTTATTGGTGTTTTTATCAGCAGTTTGGGCACTCTTTTTGGGCACTCTTTCACAGCTTACACTGAAACTGAAAAGGTATAGATGTTCTAGGCTTTATACAGCTTGCAGTAAAATAAAAAAGTGGCGATACTGAGTCATTATTTATTCCGCCATATGGCCATGATTTCCCTGCTAGTACTGTTTTCAACCTACTGTGATATTTACATTTAAAGCCATTATAGGCCAATTCAATCAGTCTGATAATATCGTGCATCCCTACTTTCATGAGTAATATGTCCCTGTTCGTCACTTTGCTTTTCCCTTAAACATTACTGATATATTCTGTGCCTATTTACATTTTATTTCCAGCGTGTTTCTTTATTTGCTTGTGTTTGTTGACTATTTCCAGGACGTTTCTGTTTTTGCAGCGCTTTTTCTTATTTGCTGGTGTTATGAGTATTTGCATCGCGTTTCTGTTTTTGCAGCATTGCCTTATTTTGCTTTAGTTGTGAGCATTTGCAGCGAGTGTGTTGTCAACTCGATGAACATGTTTTCGAGTGTTTTTTTTTTTTTTTTTTTTTTTTTGCAGTGTTGAGCTTTCTCAGACACCTTAGTAATGCATTGCAATATAAGTTTTTAAATGTGTTACTTTTTATGGAAAGTAATGCTTTACGTTACTTTTGAATACACTTTTTAAAAAATTTGTCAGGGCTTGCCCGTTTCTTTTTAAAAGAAAAGATAAATAAATACTTAAAAAATATTCTCAAAATGTAAAGTCCGTTCAAAACAAAAGCAATATGAATACATCTCAGGCTGAAGGAAATGTAAATTTATGTCTGTAGACAGTACAGCTCAAACAAATCACATGAAGAATATGCCTTTTTTTTGTATAAATCTAATTAGTATTAGTGGAATTGAATCATCAAACGCAAACAGCAATATATCGTTTAATAAAATGGGATTAATTACATCAATTATATTTGATAATTTAACATATAAAGTACTACTGTTTGACAGGGTTTTACTCTTGTGAAAGATTTAGCTGTTTTCAGTGTCTATTTGGTTATTTAATTATGGAAAGAATATGCATGTTGATATATATATATATATATATATATATATATATATATATATATATTTTTTTTTTTTTTTTTTTTTTTTTTTTTTTTGGTAACTTTAAAACTTTAAAATATGTTTATTACTTACTGCATAACTAAAAGATAATTATTAATTAACACTTAACTCATTACTGGTAATTACTAAGGATTTTGTGTTAACCAATCAATATGTACTACAATTTTATGATTATGTTAAGTAACAGTTAGCAGTTAATCAATAACTAATGCTTTCTGTCATACTTCCTGAAAAATATTAATTATCTACTAGTTTATGTTGAAGAAAAATAACTATGAAGTAAATACTAATGAACAGTCATACACAATCGCATTGAATTGTGACCCTTTCATATAAATGTTATTAGTAGTAGTAGTAGTCGTAGTATGGAAATGCAATATTAATAAATGCAATACATTTTATAGAGGTTTTGCCTGTGTAATGAATTATTTAGCAAAAAATCAGCTTATGATAGGAACCCCACCACTACTCCAGTGCCTTGCGATAACTTACCTTAGTTTTTATATTTTATATACAGTACTGTATGTGTAAAGACTGATCAGATAATTCCACAGGAATTTTCTTAGAACCTGAAACAGTAGGGAACTCATTAATAATAAAGAAATATATAAATATCTAATGTTTCTGCAGGACCTGGTTTGAACCTGAAACATTATGCCCATCCTAATGTGAAAAGATTAAAAGGGTTAAAGGGTTAGACGTTAACACAACGCAAACTACCCAAGACGAAAAAACGAATAATCACCTAACAGTTTTCATGCAGTGTTTCAGAAAACAAATTAATTCATTTCATAGTAGCTATTTCATATAATTACTTTTCTTGAACATTAACTAGTATATAATTAATATTAGTTCTTCAGGAGGTATGACAGAATACATTAGTTATTGATTAGCTAACTGTTACGTAACACAGTCATAAAATTGTAGTACACACTAATTAGTTAATACAACTTCCTTAGTAGCGAGTTAGTTAGTGCGTTACCCCGTAGATATTCAGTAACTAAGAAGCGGTATTCTAAAGTGTTACCAAACTCATTTACTGTAAATGTCCTAAATGAAACTAATCCTGGTTCAGTCTAAGCCCTGTCTGTGAAACCAGGCCATTAAGAAGTAAATATCAAAGTGGACGGATACCAGTTGGCCCGAAGCTACAGCTTGCTAACATGGCTATTTCAATGGCTAATTTGTCCTATCATATTAGTAATAAACTGCACCTCTTTCATAAAGTAAGCTAAAAGCTACCTAAGCTATTTGTTTTGATCTTCGGGACACTGACATAGTCCAATAAAATGTAGTTTCTCGATATATCTCCTACTCTCAGGTTGAGGGTGGTGAAATAATCACGGTTAAAACACTAAAACATGGTTAAAAATGGATGGAAACTTCCTCTCGCCAGTTACGTTTCTCTCCAGTGCACATCGTTCTCAGTGTAATATGACACATTGCGCTCTACTTCTGTGTCCTTAAACGCTTAATTAAAAAAATATATCTATTTCTGGGCTTTTTAGCTTGTTTACTGTACCTGTTGTCACATAGAAGCTGTAAAACATTTTTCAGATTTTTTTTATTTTTGTTATAAGTCAGAAACTACAAGAAAGTCAGTGAGGAGGTTTGGATTGATTTTCTTTCTTTCTTTTTCTAGCAGATATGCTTGATATTCCTCATTCGATCTCATTTTAGAACGATATTGTTTATTAACTAGCAAAAACGCACAACTAATAGTCTGAATGCAGACTGCCATTTGATGAATTTACTAACGACAAAACACCTATGCTGTATGTGTGTGTAATTGTCTGCTGTTTTGAGGTATTACAGTATCTGCATTGTATATGTGTTTTCCGTTTGAATGATTCTAGGTCACCATTTGTTACAGTTTGCAGAATAACAGGTTTTACTGATCTAGTGAGTTCAGGTTGTAATTTTTGCAGTACGTTGTAGGTCATGTGGCGGTGAGTACGATTCATTTTTTACGCATTAGGGTCACGAAGGGTCGAACATCTCTGAAGGACAAGAATAGCTCAAAGACAAGTAGGAGGTCAGCGCCATTGCTTCTCAGCTATTTACAATTCACTGGTAGTCTCGCCTAAGTTGACAACAATCTTGATTCATGCAACCAGAAAGGAAAGTCGTTGGCCCCGTTTACACCTGGCATTAACATCCATCATGGGTGATCTGATCACAAGTGGTCACCTGAGATATATTACTTTTTATACATTAAATTAACATGTGTTTTAAACTGGTCTCTAGTGAGCACCATGTCATTTAGATGTCACTGACAGGAGGGTCTATCTTCACAATGTCCTGTATATGGGTCTATTGAGTTAGTTTTCTTTTAACAGTTGCAAAGTTCAAAACCCTTGTTTTCTATGTGCCTTTTAGGACACATCAGGACACATTAGTGTTTACACTACAAATCAATGTGGGCATGTGTCCCCGATCATTTCTGAATGTAATTTAAGCAATCAAATAGCATGACTCACTTGGACTTAGTGCTAATTGGATCTCCTGAGGTGGATGCTAATACTAGGTTTAAATGAGGTTCTTATATCAAGTTTATACTGTTCCCGTAGTAAACCCTGCCTGCTGAATGCACAGTAAATGGTACAATGTCACTTTTTTTTTAAATATTGAAAAATATTAGTTTACAATTATTTAACAGGGACTACACACAACATATTTGCTATAAAAAAAGCTTTAACGGTTAAATTGTATTATTATATTAAATATGCAGTCCCTGTGCAGGATGCCGCATACATTGATGATACCTGACCAAACTAACACTGAAGAGAAAGGAACCAAATGGGTATAATAATAACACACCTGTACATACTGACCTCAGATCAATAACCATGACAACTAACTAGATGGGCCGAAACAAAGAAACCACTGAAAACAAAGCCCAAACTAATCAAAACAGAATGGTTCCTCCATGACTTTGAGCCACAATAATAATAAAAATAAAGGGACAAGAACAAGCACTCAATTTTCAGTTAAAAGCAGTTCATCATTGAATTCAGTGGTGTCATAACCCAGCTCAGTTCAGTTTAAATAGTATCTGTCCAATCAAGTTGACAATATCACTGGGAATTAAGTGTCCCCAACTAAGCAAGTCAGAGGCGACAGCAGCAAGGAACAAAAAGTCCATCTGTGACAAAAATGGAAAAAAAAACCTTGGGAGAAACCAGGCTCAGTCAAAACATAATAAATACAAAAAGACAAAAGATACAAAATATCTTAATTCGTGTTCTGAAGAGGAATGAAGCTTTTACGGGATAACATGGGGATAACATTTTCACTTTGGAGTGGAGTAACTAACCCTTTAATTTCACATGTGATTCATGAAACATCTGTATGTTGCCAATCTCACTGTATGCATGATAACACGTTAAATAAATGTGGCAGCAGAAAACAATCATCATATGAATATCACGACCCTAAAAACACTCTGGTTTTCTCATAGAGAAACAAAACCTAACCAGAAACAGTTAGTAATCTTATCAAAAGGAAAAATCACCCTGTTTTACAAATATAGCCAATGAGACGTATTAAATTGTGACTAAATCTTAGATCTGCTCAAACTGTCGGTGAAACCCCATAACTCCAAGTCAATTCTGCTTAATGTTTTTTCATGGAGGTCGAAGCGATCTCAATAATGTGATATTTAGCCCTTGAATATATAGATATATAGATATATAGGATTAGGAGGGGAGGGATCCCTAAAGTTGCAAAATCTCAAATCCGAAGAGATATTCTTTATAACAGTTATGAAAAATGAAGACATGGTGTTGTTTACAAGGCAATGTGATGTGTAAAAAGACAGTACTAAGTCATTATGATTAGTAATTATGTCCCCACTGGATGCAACGAATACCTCATTTGTAATGGCTTTTATTGTTTTTGTGTCATAACGCTGGGACGTGGCTGCACATTATGGTAAGGGGTGTAACATTTCCACCAAATGCTCAAATAACAATCATACTGAAAAAAACAACAACAACAACAAAATCTACAGTGAAAGAGTAGCAACACAATCAATTCAATACTGTGAAATCAGGATCAAATCTACAATCGTTTTCAACTTCAAAACCAAGATACACAGAAACTGAATTCAAGACAAAACAATACTGAAATACTGTCTCTTGAACCAAACACATTACAACAAACTGCAACAAGTACTTTCTATAAAAAATAAATTGTTGAAAGAAAAGGAACGCCAATTGAAAGAAGCGAGATTTGGCAAGAGACCACAGCACTGAGAGGTTGCTCGTGTTAACTGAACGAACCGTGTAGGAAGATGAGAGCTGCAGCAGGCGTAAGAGGATCACGCTCTGTGTCTGTGCATATAACCCTGGACCTGCAGGGGAAGTGTACCGTCTGTCATGCTACCAGCCATACGAGTTAAATAACACAGGGAAAACTTTCTACCAAAGCTTGTTTACTTCAAATTAACCAGACGCAATATTTGCTTTCTTTATAATTTTGACAGAAATATATATATATATATATATATATATATATATATATATATATATATATAAAAAGGAGGATGAGAGCTGCATCAGTGCTTGTAAACCTGCAGGAGAAGTGTGTGTATATATATATATATTATTATTATATTATTTTTTTAATGAATGACTCCTTCAATAATTTATAACTGTAAATATTTCAAGTATAATTTTAAAAAACTTCTCCAGTGCATTGTTGCCTGTTTTGTGCAGCAAATTTTTAACTATATATATATATATATATATATATATATATATATATATATATATATATATATATATATATATATAATTTTAGTGGCTACACCTTTTTTCCTTTACTATATTTTAAATATTGATACCACATAGTCACCCTATTACCTTTGATAAAACATAAAATGTTTCATATAAAAAGCAGTTTTTGTGGTGTAAACATAACCTGAAATTATTAAATATTTTTTCCCTATGGAACATCACTACATTAATTATTATTTGTCCTTCCTCAGTTTTTAAAATATTGCAATATATTGAAAATACTGTTATTTCACCGATTAGCTTGTTATCGATAACTTAACATTTTTCAAGTTCTGTGTTTCGATTTTGTACATTTTGTTTAATTTTTTGCCAGCAAGCACATGTTAAATGTAATCTTTCTTATCAGTTCTGAATGATAACTGGCTTGTTAGAAATGGTAATCAATCATTACTTTTACTTTTAATACTCGATTTTATTAAAAATTTAAATACATTTAATTAAGTAAAGTTGATAATGGCCGCTTTTACTGGGGTAACCTTTTTTTAGCTTTCCGTACTTATACTCAAGTACATGATTTGTTCACTCTCTTGAATGGAAATCCACTCTTGTGGAAGAGTGGAAGCTGAGTGGAGAGAAGGGTTGTGAAAGTTTGTCTGCAGAGAGTAGACAAATGACAAATGGAAAACCCCACTATAGAGCTAAAGCCAAGTGACTGCATAAAACTATGTGCAGTGTTGGGGAAATCTATGTCTCTGTTTCAGAATTAGTTTCATTGTTTGGTGACTGTTTTTCTGACTTTTTTGTTAGTGCATAAATACACAAGCCGACTGGCCAATTTTAATTTGAAACATGAGTTAATCGATATGAGTTATGTGTTAATGAACTGTTGCATAAAAGCAATATCATTGTGCAGTTCACTATCTTATGGGTTGGTCGTGAAAGCTATTGCAGGTTCGGAAGTACAAAGTAGCTTATCTGGCATACATTGCTAGGACTGCATCAGTCCACAAATCTATGCATGCATGTCAATCATCTCATTAAAATTCCGAAAGTGCACTACATTTGGATATCTGCCTAGTTATAATTCTCTTCTCCATCAGTTGCTGCATTGACTGCTAAAACAGAAAAAAAAATCTACACAAACATCTCTTTTAATTGAAACTTCATTGTGGGCAATAATAGTGCAGCAATAACTGTGGCAGGCACGCATTAGGAGACGTGTTTGCGCTGAAAAGAATTAGTATTTTTATTTATTTTCTTAATTACTCGTGGCTCATCGTTTTTAGTGGATTTAGAACCTGGTTAAATTGTAAAAGACATTATTTGTAGCCTATAAAAGCGACACTTTTAGCGAATTCGCCTCCTACAGCACATCTTTCAACACGTGCTGAAGGGAAGTCATAGAGTATGTCATTGATATTTCTTGAGAAAATGAACCTGCCTTTATAGAACGCCAGATGATGAGTGTCTTTAATTTGTGCGCCTCTGATTGTGCTGTTGTGATTAATATTCATCAGACAGGGACACGTTTCAGATTAAATGGATATTTCCTGATTCACTTTCCATGCTTCCTGGTAATTCCGACAATGCCTTCACATTCTCTTCTTCAGATATTGGTTCTTATTTTAGAATTGTGGTTTAAGGTTGTTGAAAATAAATGAAAAGGTTTGTGTAATGAACGAATTAAGGGAAACGACCTAGTTTAGCTTAAGACACTGTTTGGCAGTAAGATGATTTTGGGGATTTCTTGTCTAAAAGCAATTGAATTGAAAGGATTCCAGCGTGTTTACAGATTAGGAGGATTATTTAAAAAAAAAAAGATCTCTCTTCTTACACAGTAATAATCCAAGATGTTCTTTTGACGCCTCTTAGTGGAATGATGAGCAAGATTGTGCTGGGAAAATGCAGCTCGCAAGAATACTCTAAAACTTGGTTTCTTTGTCTGCAAATAAAATGCGGCGTTGGCAAAGTTAAGCTTGTGAATGAGGATGTGTCCCTTTCATGTTTGAGGATAAGTGCTGTAATGCAAAAGCAGATTAATCTCCGCTATTCCGGCCCTACACCGCTGCTATCTGAAACTTAGCATACGCACAGCCTACCTTTCATCTGTTTACAGGTACTTTTCTATGGATAGTACTAGATAAATGTAGATACATGTAGGCCTATTTCACATATTCCCTGACCATAGTGACAAGTGTGCATATAATAGGAGAGACTTGGGCTAGTTGTCACTTGGGGAAATTGTCAATTTCTGTCTGCTAAGTAGCTTATTATATCAACTATAACGTTTAGAACCAAAAGTCTAATTACATTTTTTTCCCCTAGTGGTGTTTTTGTATGTTGGTTTCAAATGCTAGTTAAAATTACCTCAAACTAATTTCCAAATTCCAGTATCATCATAGCTGTTTTTAACAAGTGATTATAATAAAAAACACACTGAAGTCGAACTATATATCGACTTCTGTTCTTTGGACAAGTTGTCACTTTTTTTTTTTTTTTTTTTTTTTAATCCACAATGGTATAAATTCTCTGCGAGAGAGAAGAGACCATCTTTAAAGTGTTCAAGCAGTTGGTACATACTCAGACATCTAATTCAATATACAGCCTTCCTTGAGGTCTAATCTCTCTATCGACCAAGTTAAGAGTTTGTGTGTTTAACTGCTTCTACAAAATTGATTGGTCAATCTGTCTGCTATCTCCTCCATGCAGACGCGCATTTGTGCTGAATAACAACATCTCTCGCTGTCTACACCTTCATCTGTATACTGGCGTACAAGGGAATTTCACATTTAACTACAAACTTAATAATTGTATTGAGCTGAGGAGGAGTGAGTACAACTGGTCTCTGAGAATTTGATGCTAGCTCCTTTAGAGTCTCTACGAGAGACGAGACCAACAGTGATTCATTTAAGACTGCATGGGAAGTTCATATATTATTCATTCAATGTGTATTTATTTACATATAATCCATCTAGACCACAAACAAGTATTTGGAGTTGTGTGGACACACTAAGACAGACTAATGCCTTAGTTTCATCTACTTCTGCAATGATTTTTTACTGACTGCCCACAAAGCTATGGCTCCAACGTGAGTGTGTCAAACTCAGCTCCAGTAGTACCACTGTCCTGCAGAGTTTAGCATCAACCAACCTCAACACACATGCCTGGAAGTCTCTAGAACTCCTAAAGACTTCAAATAGGTGGATCAGGTATGTTTAATTAGGCTTAGAGCTAAGCTCAGCAAGACAGTGGCCCTCAAGGAGCAGAGTTTGAAGAACAGGGCATCAAAGTAAATCATATGGCTAATGCTGGAACCTGCTGCCAGCACCTTCTCTTCAAGCTTCAAAATTGTGGCTGGGGCACTGCAGAGGCCAAGTGGCATTACATTACATCAGGGGATATTGAGGTTTGGGGACAGCATTAGGGGTTGCCCACCAGTAGTTTCCAAGCCAAAGCTATAGCATGGATTGTATCTTTTAGATTCATGCAGCTTCGCTATCACTGGCGTAATCTTTTCACAAGTTAGTTTCACATTTTTCAGCAGATGCCCCCATCTCCTCTGCGTCACTGTAGCATTATTTTGGAGAATATTTACTGATCGCAAACTGCCGCACCACACAGACCACCTTTTAATGTCTATCACTATTTAAAACTTTGATTTTAATGCACTACGGAGAGAAACAGAGAAGACAAACCATCGAATTAATTCTTTATTTTTATTTTCTTCAAAATGATTCTCATTGCTTCATAACATTTCGATCGAACCACCAATAGCAGATGTACTATTTTGAGCGTATGCGTTAAAGGGTTAACTCTGTTTTCAGCAAGCAACCGCAGAATCTCAGCCTTCTTTTAAATCAACTCATCTTGATTTTTTTCACCTCTGCTTCAGTAAGTGTACAGTAGTCCTGCTGCTTCACCAGAAGCTCTGAACTCTCAAGCACCAGCATCATGTGGACTACAATGTCTTCTAAGCTCCATCCAGCTCGCCAGGCTGCTAGCCACACACGGGCAAGGTAAGGCTCCAGAGGCATGGTTCCATCATACCAGTGCAGCTTCACATTAACTCTTGCGCGACTGCAACAGACAAGACATGCTGGGCATTCACCGTTACAGCACCATCACCCACAACAAGCTGAACGCAACACGACAACAGCTGCAGGACTTCCATGTCAGTGTTTGAAATTTTAAAAAACGGTTTGATAACATTGCTGTTATTTGCTCTGTCAAATGCAACGTGCTCAACAGCAAAGGCTGCAGGGCATATGCATTTAGTAGCCTATAATATTTTCTTTTACTATTGGCCCAGGTCAGAGGTGTGAATGAATCAATACACTAAGTTGTTCATGTTTGGTAAGTTCAGTTTACTAAAAAAGATAAAATGATGGGTATAGGTGGGGTAGCTTAGAAATACAAATATAAATTTGGTTCTGTTGAGTAATAATTACCTTACTGAATTCTTTATTAAATAAGGGGCTTCAGAAAGCAGTTCAGTAAATCTAGAGCAGAGTGTTCCATATATGATTTAATAAGCATGTCATTTAGTGTTATCCGTACATATTACTGATCTGCAATCTGGTCAATAGTTTAAATTACTTTGCTTGCATGTGTGTATGACAGCTTTTTTTTCTCAGTGCTTTACTTCAGTTCATTTTCCGCTCTCCTCTTAATAACGTAGCTGTGATTTTATGGCAAGATTATCATGCTAAACTTATTTTGCACTCGTTGCAAGGCTGTCATGTTTTGGCAGCTTGTCCTTGTTATAAATAAATGCTAAAACTGTGAAAGCATTTGGCATCCATCTGGGAGAAATTTAAATGTAGCGCACCAGGGTTTGCCGTTTCCTTTAGAACTAAGTGAAAAAAAATGACAAGATAAAAATGATTTGTTGTAAAGACGGTGCTTAATGAACACGTGAAACAGATGTATTATAAATGTCTCAAATTGTTATTCCAATCAGATGGTGTGTCTTGACAGCCTGTTTTCTGTCATTAAAATTTTTATTGTTTGGCAAGTTAATGTGGACTGATGGTGAATTAGATGTAAAAAATATATATTTTTAATTTTTCAGAAAAAAACTGCGTTGCTTACCATGCTAGTGTTTTATGGGTGGTTGCCATGGAGTCACATTGTAATTGTTTGGATGTTTTGTGTAGATTTTAGCAAGCCATGTGGTGCTTATTTTCACATCCTGAAGAGAGACTTTCTCAGCACCACTGAATTAGTGCATTTCAGTAAAATAAAGGATTATGTTTTATTTAAGCCTTTACTGTGCTGTAAATAATTATATTTTATGCAACATGGCACAGGGATGAGAAGTCAGTCAGCTAAATGTATCAGTCATTTTGCATGATGGAAACTGCTTATATTTCCTATTTTAATCATCGTTTTATGTCTTAAGTTTGTTGACATTATTTCATACTGTTTGTTTATAGGCAGGTTATAAGAATTCCATCACAATGTCTGTTGGTCTGAGGTTTGAAGTTTCCTAACCGAACACAGGCCCAGATTTGGCCAATACAACAACACGAGAATCAGGACCATTTCGCTATAAAAGGGATAAGCTAGTGCACCTAAAATATGAAGAAGAAAAAAAGTATTTTAGAATGAAAATGACCCCAACCCCACACCCCACCCCCAATCCCACCCCCACATCTCCTTTTATGCCAAACAAGCAACTACATCTATTTATTGTACTTTAAAGAAACCCTATTATGCAAAATCCATTTTTATATGGTGATTGGACATAAATGTGTGTTGGCAGTGTGTGACTACCCAACGATAATAAAAATCCACCCACTCCTAACATCTGAGCTGCTGAGAATGCTGTGGATTGCTTAATTTTTCAAGATAATTAATCTCAAAATCTACTTAAATATGTGTATCACTCCCAACTCCTTTGTGAATGTCATGTAGTTCTAGTGTTCAGAGTTTTAACTGTATATGTGAGCGTACTTTAAGTATTTTTAATTGATCGGTGCCGTGATTGTGAAATTAGTTTGCGCCATTGGTAGCGCGAGTTTTATTTATTTGGCTTGATAATCTCGCTGTTTTATCCCAAGTGCAGCGCATTTGACTTCCTACATGTATGGCTGAGCACTGGTGCTCTACACCTGTTTATTGCTGCAGATATGCAATGCAGAGACATGCATGTATATGTGACGTCATGTTCTGGAGATGAGGCATGAGGAATATGCAGCTCGTTCGCATTTAAAGCGATACACTCCAAAATTAAAATATTCTTAGACACACCCCAACACTGAAATTTGCCAGCTGTTATAAATATTAGAACATTACATCTTGTAAGAAGGGACATAATAGGTACCCTTTAACAAGATAATTGTTACTTTAATACATTTTGTACTTTCCCTTTATTACCTTCATTTGGTTGGCAGTCTGGTACACCAGTTGCTTTTTATTAACTCCACTTTATCATATATAAGCAGTCTTGTATTAGAGTGAAAAAAACAAACAAACAAACAAACAAAAACCATCTAATTATCCTTCATAAGGCGCAAACGGTGAAATTTGCTTACTGTAGATTATATACCATCAACCAACTTTTAATATCTATCACCATGTAGAACCTAAAAATAAGATGAATATATGACCTTTCTGAAGAGAAATCAAAGATTTTTAGACAAAACATAACTGTGGAACTTCTGCAAACTTCTAAAGGGTTGTCTTTTCATAATGATGCAATTTTCTTCATAGCGCTATGGCTAGGCCATGCTAAAGAAATCAATTGCAGAGTATATACACTTCTGGAAGAAATGTTGCAGAGAATAGGTTATGCTGATCTAAAATAATATCGCAGATGTCAGTATGTGGTTTCGGGGCAATTTTAATTAGCTCCAGTATCCTGAAATGCTTGGAAGCCTAGCAGAGGGAATATTGATCCTTGTCTTAGCAACCTATGGCAAGTGTGATGCATGAAGGTGTATGAAGTTTTAAATATACTAAACTTTTCCCTACAGATAGCGGTTAAGAAAAATGTATTTTCAGAGTTTGAGACATTGATGCATGCTCTGAATGATGGCCATTTAGAAAGGATAAGACAGATAACTTTTGCTCACAAGTGATGCACGAACTAAAAGACCAGAGGAGCCCTAATACCATTTTTTAGCAGGGACCTAACATTGGGATTGAAATTCATCAGGAAACAAAACTAGGATTGAAATTCAACCGTGTGAGCAAAGCATACTACTTCAAGATAACTATTTCATAGAGTATCTTCAGGAATGTTGCGTGAAAAGCAAGCAATGATACAAATTGAACACCAAAACATAACAAAACACTTTGTCTCTCAACTGTCAGATATTCATCTGTAATTATTAAAAGTCATATTTGAAAGCAGAACACAGTTTCTCCTCAACAAACGTACTGTTTAAGGTCACCTGATGCCTACAACTACCTGTTTATTTTCATTTTTCATCATTCACTCTTGTCTCTAACACTAATGGAGGAGATAGCTGCTGACTGATCATGTCAAACAAGCACTGAACATTTTTCCATAGAGGAGAATGTCTGAAGCTGAAATTAAAATATACAGTAAAGTTGTATACACGTTATATATATATATATATATATATGTGTGTGTGTGTGTGTGTGTGTGTGTGTGTACTAGATGCCTTTTGAAGCTGTCCTATAGCATGTCTCACAGTGGGAATTGCAAATAAGAGGCAAATGTGACATTCTCCTCTACAATGCCAAATACACACAAATGAGTAGTTTACCTAAGCTTTTTCTTGATTATATATATAGTGTAAAAGATTGGCTCAAGGGAACTATGGTGGTGACCTGACAGAAATATTCTATTACTAAAGATAAGAAATGAGAGACCCAGGTCCTAAGAAGTGGTGGAAGTTAAAACTAGTGCAAAAAAGTAGGTCATGAATTTCAAAAGTGGAGATTACCATTTCCATGCCTCTTCCCATTAATCAACACTTCGCTTTTGAGTCCCACCAGAGACAACAATGTATAAAACGTTACCCAGAAATTATTCTATTAATCAAATGACGCATGAAAAAGTACCTGCACTCGCGGTGTCTAATGATAAACTTCGTCGTTCTTGGAGGCTCTGGAGGTTGCACAGGGACTACGCTCATAGAGCGCAAGGAAGCTCGCTGTTGCTGTGGAGATCATCTCATCACATCTCACAGCTTTACATAGGTGTTAACTTCATTTAGGTTTGTCAGGCAATACATAATGGTCAACTTCATAGTGTGTTGGCTTTTACGCCTTCATTTGCTCCTCATCATCGCAGCATGTTTATGTTTTCAATCCAAAATGGATCCACTGCAGTGAATGTGTGCAGTCAGAATAAGAGTCCAAACAGCTGATTAAACACACACACACACACACACACACACACACACACACACTAATCCGCATGGGCTCTAGCCCATCATCCATCAGTTAATGTGTTGTGAAGTCATAATCTGCCCAGTTGTAAGAAGATGGTATTATTAAAGTGTTCATCCGGTGCCCATTTTACACAAGTTGATATGATTCTTCAGGGTCTTAATGGAAAGTATATAACATACTTTAGTTAAAATTGTCCTCCAACCAATACACCCATATATGTTGTTTGTCCAAATCCCTGCAATATTATTTATCAGAGCATATACTACAATTGTACTCTAGACAGTTACCTATAAGATTTTATTAATACAGTGTGATTGTTTTTGTGCATTCAGAAATCACATGAAACAAGACCAGTTTTACTATTATACAACAAATGGTCAATTTTGGTAACGGTTTTGATGTCCATGTTTTTGTTGAAGAAATTAAACAGGCTGCAGCAAAAAGGTGACCAAATTATAATTTTTTTGGGATATTTGAATTAAATGTTTGGTCAATATTTAACAAAGATTTGATCGTCCTGTAAGTGTAACAACAGCAATTGAAACATGCAGATTTTCACTTCACGTTAACTGATTTAGTGCAGCGGTGTGGATTACTTGCGGATTATTGTTTATATTTTCATCAGCTGATTGCACTCTCGTTCTGATGGCAACCATTTACTGGGAGAGAGAAACTTTTAGTCAAGACACGAATCTGCATTCTTCTGATTTGCTAGCACTGACTGTCAGCAGCAAACGAGAATGATCACACATTACCAGTGGTTGATGTTCGGTTTGGTTCTGTACACTTATGCAGATTTTATATAAATGTGAGTGTCACTACCTAAGAAATTGCCAATCTCTGTGTGTACAGACCAAGATTAAGCCTGCAGCGGGAGTGACATTGTGTATCATGTACGTGAGCGAAGACAACGCAATGGGCTCAAAGGAGCAAAATACACACTGTTTCCTTCTCAATCCTTGTCCACTGGTGTCGCTATTGGACTTAATTTAAAACATGTGATCAGTATATTATATATTATTTGTCAACATGATAATATTTGCCTTGCTTTAATATTGCACTGTCAATTATTTTTCCATCAGAATTTCTTTGAGTCAATTCCTTTCTTGCTTTTTCAGAGAACACCCCTATTTCACACATTATAAAATGTTGTGCTTGTTGTTTTGTTAAGTCTTTATTTGTTTAATTGTTATTATGACATTTAATGAGCCATTTAATGAGCACATTGAGCCGATGGTTTTTCCTCGAAACGGTTTTCCGTGTACTAATGACTACTAATTTCAGTGACTAACACAATTTAGCTAAAGCTAGATAGTACACTCATAACAGGTTTAGCTCTATCCTGAGGTCAAGTTTTTTTGAACAAAAATGTTAAAGTTTTGTCACTTGACAAAATTAAATAGATATTACAAGGCAATATCTATTTAGGCAGGTCAGTTTATGAAGATAATTGAAAGTATATCGGAGTGTATCAAAGGCTATCTACTATTATTGTGGTCTTATGTTTTGAATTTAACCTAGAATTTATTTGTGCTTTTTGTAATTTATAAATGTTTTTTGTTTGTTTTTTGTTATTGCTATTATTAAAAATTATATATAAGCATACTGAAATATTTATGCTAATATGGAAAACCATGTGGGCTTAAAGGTGATCTGTTACAGCTCTCTTCAGTTTGAGAAATGCAATATTCTTTGTTACTTATCTCATAGGAAAACCACAGGAGTCAGAGTTATATTATTCTGCTGGGAAATAAGACACTTCTACCATAGAGTGTAATGATAAAATGCATAAAAAAGGAATTCTCACTTATTGACAAGTATCTTTTTTGTAATTAAAGAATTCAATAAGGTTACGATGCTGTAGGAAATTATGTTTTTTATTTATGTAATAAGGTACTGATGATGCATAATTAAACACTATAAATGAAGTAAAATGGAATGTGATATACAAATCTGTTCCTTTTAGCTTTGTTTGAAAACTGGATATGGCTAAGATTCTATTTGATGTATTTGAAGCTCTATCTCTATCTTTGACAAATTCTATGTATCTATGGAAGTGAAAGTCCATTCTAACATCGGTTTAGGCACTGGCATTGCCAATATTGTCTGTCTGTCTATCCATCAATCAAATTCTTAGGTGGCTAGAAATGCACCGACCTAAATTGAATGTGAACATGCTGACAACACTATAGAGCTCACAGAGCCTAAGCTGGAATATATTTTATAAGAAGCATACGATAGCAAAAAAAAAAAAAGTAAGGGTCCCTGCACAAACTCTGGCCCTCATCATTTTTCCTTTCAGACTTTTGGTGCATCTTGAAAACATCAGGCTTTAGTATCAGAAAAAATAGCCTAACAGTCTTACAAATGCAAAAACAAGGAACAAGGAAACATGTACATTAGGTTGCTTTTGGGGGGCAGAGGAAGTATGTCTTTTGTTATTTTCTGTGTATATGTCAACATAAAACCTCTATTTAGCTCAATTATTTTTTACGAGTGCTGCACTGAATAACCTGCTGGACATAGACTGCCGGTAGAAAATCATTTTCCTATTTAGCACCAAAACTCTGGAACAATCTCCCTAACACTGTTCGGGAAGCAGACACACTCTTTCAGTTTAAATCTGGATTAAAGACACATAATTTTAACCTAGCCTACACATAACACACTAAAACGCTTCTATTATTCAAATCCGTTAAAGGATTGTTAGGCTGCATTAATTAGAACGGCCGGAACCGGGAACACTCCTCTTAAAACACAAATGTACTCGTTACGCTAATCCTAGTCTTTTTCTTTCTTGTTCTGTTTCTTAGAGACCAGAACACCTAGATGAGCAGTGGACAGATCAGAAGACATAAGTGCACTTAAAATTTAACTGGAAATTAAGTGCTGGCAGTCCAGCCAGAGGAGAACTCGCCTGGTTTCTGGTTTCTCCCAATATTTTTTTTTTCCTCCATTCTGTAATGGATGGGGTTTTGGTTCCTTCCTGCTGTCATCTCTGGCTTGTTGGGGACACTTAATTTCTAGCTATTACCGTCAATTTGATTCTCTTTAATCAAATTGATGAAAACAGCTAGAAATAAAGTTCTCTGCATTTAAAAACAAATTGTTCAGTCTCGTCATTATACATCCCTAACATTCTATTCTCCTGTTTGATACTGTTCAGTGCTTTGATACAATCTGTGTTGTTAAAAGTGCTATATAAATAAAAGTGGCTGATTTGACATGGAGTGGCCAATTTCCAGTATTTTTTGGTGCCCATAAAGGGCACTTCAGAAAGAGAATGCCATTTGTAAGGACGTTCCAAATTAAAAGTGTGATCAACTGACCCTTCCACAAGTGTGTTGTTGAAGGAAAAATGCAATTGTTACTTTGTGCTGATCAAGAGTGGCAAGTTCTTCCAGTTCATGATATGGGCACTGCAGTCCAAATTCAAAATATTAGAGATAATTCAAGGTTTTTTTGTTATATATTATCATAATGCATAATATTAGGTGGTTTTAACTACTATGCACCGATATCAAAATGAGTACAAGAAGTTAATTACAGATGTAACTACATATAGGTATTTTAAAAAATGTGCAACATGCATGTACACAATAAGTGCATTGTGTCAAATGATCAATTTGAGGGTAAGTACATATTAGTTAAGGCCAGTTATTTTAATGTTGGACGAAAGATTTACTGTTAAACTAAGCTTTTTTCAGGAAGTTTACACCACTTTGGATCACATACATTGGCAACAAGTAAATACTGTGTGCAAGATGTTTTGCCACGTCCAAATCAACTTAAATGTGATGTGATCGAGGAAAACCCAAAATTTTACCTTTTGGGTTCAAGCCCTTTCCAAAAATGTTTTTATTTTGTCCATAAAAGTTTGACCTTAAAAGTTAAGACTATCGGAAGTTGGCTCGTGGACTAAAACAGGCTTAAAGTGAAACAAGTTTCACTTCAGTTAACAGGTTTAACGAAAGCTGACAAACAGACTAACAATGCCTTGAAAAGGACAGTTTTCAGTTGTTTAACATCATTTTAGGGAATCACCAAGATTGAGACGAGCAAGATCGTTTAATTGAGTAGCTACTTCAGACTGCATTGTTTTCTTGAGCTCCACCATCTCACAATATTAAAATAAATAAATATAAAATAAATACATATTGTGTGTGCCGTAGTTTACACAGGACTGGCAGGAAATGTGCTTTGATGCACCTTTATTGTGTTTTAAATTATATGTTTATTTTGATAGGATAACTGATTTGTCATGTTAAGAGAAAGCATCTCCGCAATGCTTTTATAGGAGAAAGACTTTTCTGTTTGCTATTTGTCTGCACAAAGCAACTGAAATGTGCCAAGATATTTTCAGAGATGACAGACAAGATGTCATAGAACAATAATCTAATGAAAACATAATTTGGACAAAAGCCATTCAACCTATTTTTCTAATTTCCTAAAAACATGCCAGCCCGACTATCATGAGCCAGACCTCTGTGGCTCTCTCCGATCACCACTGGAGGGCACCCTCACCCGAGTACTAACCGTTCAGAACTCCATTTCCCAGAACACCCCATACCTGACACTAATCACTAATCCCTATAAACTCCCCTACTTAAGATGTGCTCACAGACGCTCTCATTTCGAAGTCTTGTTTTGTCCCTGCTAACACTACTGAGCGTTTCTCCTGCATTCCTTTATATTATTGCGCATGACCACAGACTGTTTAACCTCTCTTGATTCTCTGCTGCCTGCCCTTGTGATCCCGTTTCCTGCAACTCTGTTTGTTTGCCGCCTGCCCCGACCTGGATTACCATTGATATCCCTGTCGTTGTGTAATGAAATCTGCCTGTTTGACTTTGCTTATCTTAATAAACGCTGCAAATGTATCTCCGAGCCTTGTTACAGCGACATCCAATGTGTTTTTTCCAGATCGCGTCACAAATAATTTTTATATTGTATATTTACTCTCAACTTTTATGCTGTTTACAAAATATTACATTACAATATTACATTAACTAGTCCATTTCATTTGTTAAATAAAAGGAAACAAACGGTTTTTGTGCAATATTGTGAAATTCCTAACCATGTAGTAAAGCCACTGCAATTTTGTAACTATATCTTGAACAGTGGCTCAAGTTCCTCGAGGTCTCCCAACACTGCATGTCTTCCATGTATCCTCAATTAATCATATCTGATTCAGATGATCAGCTCATCAGTAGAGACTCCAAAACCGGAAATGGGTGTGTAAGGGTCCTGAGGCCCTGGTCGAAGGTCAATGCGTGTTCGGTCTTTTCTTTGCGTCTCGTTAAAAATCACTAATATTTATTAATCTTTTGTGTTTCCAATTATAATACTGCCCTTATACATAATTTTATCTGACTCCAATCTTTCGTGATTTTAGTTATATTTATTTAAATGTAACTGCTGATCCCTCTAGTTGTGATTAAATTTGGATCATTAACTATAATATTTCCTAGTTTCGACTTATCGTTCGTTAGGAGTCTGGGTCGCTTAGAGACCTTGTTTGGCCGGAACAGACTCACGACACATCTGGGCTAGTCCAGGTCTTAGTCAGAGGCTACCCCGTAGATCGCATACCTTAATGCAGCCATCTCCTCGATAGACTCAAAAAGAGTAATTTCTTATGCGTTCCCTAAGTAATAGCATGCTAAGCCAGTTTGGTGGCCAGAAGTCAAGATTTCAAAAACGTGCTCCAGGCTCCATACATTGATCGTTGATCTGACTCACCCTAGCACGCCAACAATGCGGAAAACCTACTAGAAAAGTTATTTCAGACAATATTATAAGTCAACCAAGATTAATGTTTATTTTGCCAGGCAAGAATAGATTCCAAATTGGTATGATTGATAAACATTTGCACAACTGATCAGCAGTACAAAAATAACACAAAACAAAATAAAACAAACTTAAAAGGTCAGTATACCTGGTCTTTTGTACATTGTTTGGTGTATGAGGACACACACTACGGGCCGATCTGGCTACAGAATCGCGCCTTGTTGTGTTTTGTCACTTTCCTTATATACTCAGACCAGACAAAGAGATCCCAAATGTAGTTGTACAAACATTTTGGTTTTTAGGTTCCCGTGCTCCATGGTCACACCTGGCTGGAACACGTTCAGAGACCCAAAAGGAGGACACACCCCTTTCTCAACGGAACACAGTTCTACCAAGTTCTTAATCTTTTCCATAATATAAGTGATTACTGTGAAATTGAGACCAATTTACCAAATCACACTGAGACCTTTCAAATGAGACCTAACATGAAAGTGAAGAACAATAGGTTCATAAGACACATGACATATAATGCCTTATTCTTAATGAACTTTAAACCAAGTCCTTTGGGCAGAAGGGTGTCATAAGAGGGTGTCATAAGGGGGGGACATTCTATTTGAAGTCCTTTTGGTCCTTTGGATATCCCTTCTCAGATTAGTCTTATTGCAATTACAGGTTTTGCTTCACCTTCTTACAGGTACGTCAGACATAGGAGATATGCAAAATATTTAGTGTTGGGGGGGCCTCCAGGAACGTGACTGGGAACCACTGACCTATACTCTATATGAAACTCTATTCCAGTCCTTGTGTAACCCCGCTCAGCACATTTTACATGTCTTTCGTTGTTAACATACCCGATTCCGATAATTAAATCATTAGAAGTGAGCTCCGTGCATGAACTGTATTCTGACTGATATGGCCCTACACAATGTTCATTGCTTTCTACTCCCTAAACAGGGGAAATCCGTTAAAGTTTACTTTGGAACATTCATTCACGGATTCGCATTGCTCTGTAAATAAATAATAATTTCCTGTCTTGCACGCTTCAGAGCCCTTTGAATGGAACGTATACATTCTCTTCGAACTGGAATTATGGCACAATATCCCAATGTCCGATTCGCATGGCACTTACGTTCAAATAGAACTAACGTTTGAAGCAATGAGAAAAACATACAAAATGTTTAAAGCTGGGGTACGCAAGGACTGGAATTGAGAACGGCTACTTTAGAAGGTATTTCAACCAGAGAATACACAAAAAACACAGTTTTTATTGAACAGCTTAGTAGATATCAACAATGGTTGGTGAGTATTGACCGATATAGTGTCTTTGGTAGATATTGATGACACTGATGAGACTGTTACCTTTTACAAACCTGGAAATTCTTTGACAAAACTTGTATCTTGCCCACTAATCTGTATTCATCCTTTTATAGATCAGTGAATTAGCCATTTTAATGTCATCTAGCGACATTTAGCTACTAGTTCAATGGAAAGCAGTTTGCAACACTTCAAATAACTAATATTTAAGTTAAATTGCGCACAGTTTAGTAATATATTTCCACTGGTTATTGTGCATCACCAAAAACCTGATTTAGATATCATCAGGTGAACTTCAATAATACATCCCAAATACAATGTGCAAAATACACACCGTGTGGAGATCCTTCTGAAATATAGCCAACTCTTGAGCATGTTTGAAAAAAAAAAACTAAAATCTGCCATCTGCTTTCATCAACATGACGGTTTGTGTGCATGCAAATGGATATCCCTGCTTGAGTGTTCTAATGTTAATGCTGTGCCATTACAATCTAAAACACTGGAATGCATTCATGGAGATGAGATGGGTGGAAGTAAATTAAAACATTGTAAATACAGATTATAGCTTCCCTAACATGAGATTACAGAACAAATTCAAGTGCCTAAGCTTCTCCAGAAGGTACATTTTAGACTTTCAAATGCATGACATTATTATTATTAGCATTTATTTAAGCAAGAAATAGTATAGCTTAATGATTGTTGGTTCAAGCCACACAAAGAGAGTGGAGTTTATTTAGCACATTTCAAATGTCGGTTTTAACAATTTTGTGTGGATTGTGTCCTTGTTAAATTACTGATCTGAGATGTACGGAGAGATGCCATTTCTTCTACATGAATAATGGAAGTGGAAGATCATTACCGGATCATTATCCACTCACTCCACTTACTTTTAAGTGAACTGTTAAGACATTGTATGAAGGTTATGCACAACCTTTTGTAATTTGAAGCACCCAGGCTCAAAGTAAAGATGATAGGATAGATCACTGTGCTTGAGTGAAATGAAAACAAAACAAAAAATAGTTTTGGTAGAGGTTTTTTGATTAGACATCGGTTTACAATGAGAGTTTGACTACTGGATTATTCATTGTTGCCGCAGGTTTGCCACAAAATCATCTGCCTGTATGTTGAACAAAATGTGCATCAGTTGTGGCAGCCAAATGTTTGCCAAAAGCTATTTGCCAGTAGAGGCAAATTGTTCAGTTTTGCCAAAGGTTTGCTGCAGGTTACTACTATAACTGAAGAACTGCAAACATCTGGCAAACTGACATATCCGTTTGGAATAAATTTGTCAATTTTCAATATTCTCTGTAGGTCTATAATAAGCCTATCCCATCTTTTAGTTTCCCATTTGAACATGCTTGATGATGGGTATAACAGTGATGTGTGTTTATCGGGATGCCCGTCTCTTTTTATGTTTGTTTGTGTAAGTTGTATTGAGATATGACTAGGAAGTAATACCATACTATTTTTTTTCTCCATAAATGAAAGTAGACTACATACGGTATAGGGACTCCAAGGACAGTAGTAGTTCCTGTTAAAGCAATACCAGCCTTAGACATAACCATTAGTTCAGACATTTTACACAAGTCTGGTAATGTATGAGCTCTGTTTCCCCTCCACAGTAACAAGACACTCTGGCCATCTTTTATCTCTATCAGCTGTGGTGATAAATAGACAGTGTGTAGGAAGCTTGCGGAAAGCGAGACCGAGGCATTCGTTTTTCATGATCTCACTCAGCATACTAGAAATTGGCCTGAATTTGGTGGCATCTGCAGTCTGGGGAAAATAAAGTATCTGCTGCCTTACAACTTAGACCAGCTTTAGCCAGCATCAAGATGAATGGCAATATTACAAACATTGATTTGAAGCGTAAGAGTATTTGAAAATAAAATAAGTAAAATAATATATGTAAAGGTACAAGATTTAACACGTATGAGACCATTCTCCTACGGTCAATAATTGGCTAACCATTTAATGCAAAATATTTAGATGTGAAAAAGGCTCCTATAATGACATCATTTGAAATTTGGTTTATGATTTGTGCAAGGTTCGATGCTTTGCTTTTTTGTGTAATGCCTGTTCCCTTAGTAACAGTAGCTTCTCTGATTGGCAACACTCTCTTCAGGTTAGTATAGTTCTCTGCTCAGAATTAATCTACAATTTTTTTTTTTGTTGTTGTTTTTTTAGACAAAGTTCTTATGCTTATGAAATATAAGTGAAGGTAGATTAGTAAGAATACGAAGCAAGGCCAAACAAAAACCAAAGCACAAGAAACACCCAAAACAAAAACAAACATAAAAAAGTGAATAACACACATGAACAAAACAAGACAAGACCAAAAGCAAAACAAACACAAGATGTTTTTTGTAGAGTTAGATTTACAAAAGAACTTACTTACAGTGTTTAGTGCTTGTACATCAGTGTCATTCATCTAACGTTTCCTCTGATTTTAGGGCTTACTAATGGTTGAGGTTTGTTTTAGGTTTAAGTTATTTTCACACACATCAGCTCGGCTGATTTATATGTTCTTGATGTCAATCTCTAGGCATTTTTTAATATAAAAAAAATATTAAAACAATAAATAGAGTTATTTATGTGAAAGCATATTGCTGATTAATGCCATATATTTAACTTAAGTTAATGGTGTTTCTGGTCAGTTTTATTCACAGATTCTTTGTCACATACGACTGATATATATATATATATATATATATATATATATATATATATATATATATATATATATATATATATATATATATATATATATATAAATAACGAAACCCTAAGTTTAAGAAGCACTGATATACATTATAACTGCAATTGCCTTTTGAATCAAAACTCACACTGCTGACTCTATGGGGAATGCCTTTATTGTGACCAGTGTTTGAAGTACACATTTGAAGTACAAATAGCCAATGACAGTCCATGAAGTCAATATATCCGACTGTGCCCTCACAAGCCGTCGGGTTTGAATGGCAGGGCCTTGCACACAATAGTGGTGTTGAAGGTACACTAGGTCGACCTGCTGAAGATTTGAATCAGGGCCAGCATTTGTCCACTGAGGAGGTGACTGAACTGCACTAAGTAATTGTATAACTACAGAAGGTGAGTGTTGCGACTTACACCCCTTCCACCAAAGAAAGAATACAGTCTGATAATAAGGGTTGTACTAAAATGGCATATATCACTTATAATAACACGTTCTGCCTTTTCATGTGAGCAAGATTTGCAGCATTTTCTGGTAGTGTACAATACACAGGTTGAGGATATTTGCTAGAAAAAGAGTGTCTCCTCATTTTTAATACTACTCGAACAGGTGCCATAAATCTAGCAGACTAGGTGAGCACACACGGTTGATGCTGCCTCCCCCAGGAAATTGGGGTTCTCTAAGCAGAGAGACACCCTTATAGCTATTTTTTGAGGAAAGCGGTATTTTGTGGTTGTAGCTAATTGAGTATAGTCCTCTGCTCTGGGTGAGAGCTTTTATATGGTCTCTTAGAACCCAACAAGATGTGGCTTTGCCTTACTTTTTTGCACCCCTACTTATTTCATGGCACCTATTGGAGCGATGAACAGAAGATCCTGTACATGTAAAACAGATCCCTTCCTCTATTGTCAAGGGTCTTAAAATAGGGTCTCAAATTCCTAAAACCCAACGAGGAGTGGCTTATACTTAAAAGTTTGCATCCCTCTTCATTTTCCTAGACCTTTGAAAGCCCAGGTTCTTGAGATTCTATAGTGTTTTTCTAATGAGAGAGAAAGACTGTTATTCCCCTTTGGGTGTCCTAGGGGTAGAGTTCAAAAGATTTTGCTCTCCATAGAGATGGCTAAGGAAACCAAAATGCTTTCCCTGGGCTGGAATTCCCAGGGAATATGCTAGGTGGTGTCTAGCATAAAGGGGTGACATAACTAGGCATTTGAGCTCTGTGCTCAGGTCAGACACCACTGCCTCACCCAAAAGGAAGGGTGGAAAGTGGATAGAAAAAACCCCCAAAACTTTCTTTGTAAAGGGTTTGAAGTTTGGGTAGTGGCTGTAGGGAATACTAAAACTGAGGTGTACCTGAATATAGGACTTTTATTTTCTGTGTTTTTTGACTCTGGTAGTTAAATCTATTGAGTGCTATATTATGCCCATTGCTGCAGTGCTTAGCTGGTGTGGCAGTCCTTCCCCTCAACATAGTGGAGTGGGTATCTGTTTCCCATAGTCTTAGGTGAGGCAGTTTCAAAAATTCAAAAAGAAATTCTTGTATTATGAGGTAACCATGGTTCTCTGAGAAGAGAATGAGGCACTGCATCTTGTTGCCATGCTTCGGGCCTGTTTGCAAATGTCTCCTTCAGACAAAGAAGTTGATGATGTGTACTGCAGTGCCCACTTGTACTTACAGGTGCACCTTAGTGACGTTACAGACTGTTATGTTTAAGACATAAACTTCAGATACCAGTCACACTGAGAGTGTTCCCCACACATCAGTGCTCACAATGTCTCATTCCTCTTCTCAAGAACCATAGTTATAGTTACCTGAGAGATTGTTATGCTTTCAGCAACTAATAATTCAATGAACAACATTTGATCACAGATATCAAGGATGAAAAACTATTTTAGATATAGATGGATTGTAGATCAGCATGTGGGATCCACAACGTAGTTTTCTTATTGTTATTCTTCTTCTTCCTCTTCTTTTTCTTTTCTTTTTTAATGCTAAAGCTAAGCAAACTTATGTTGATGCCCTGTCTAAGTATGACATTATGTTTCAAACACTGCACAAATGGGGTAGGATTTTCTTTGAAACAAGTAGAAATTGGTAGAAAATTTCACAAATAGCTACCGACATAGTTGTACAGTGAAATAAACATGCAATTTCGAAGTAGCCTGAAATAAATAAAATGAAAATATTGATATAGTATTTTTTCGTAAAACCTTTTTTTCTCTACGTTGTAGCATTTAATTATTTGCATTTAGTGTAGTTATTTACCCCTGTCCACAAAACGATCAGAAGAGATCTTCAACCCACTTTTCAGTTGCTAACCACCTGTTAAAAAACACAGCGCTGTAATATATGCAGCTCCTGCAACCTGTCTCTTTCTTTCAGCACTCAACACTCTCTGTCTGCTTACTCTAAGGAGCTCATTGTACCCTAGATGTGTTTATTTGTCTTTGACTTTCTAAACACATGACAAACACATTCGCATACAAATATCCCCTTTCTTTTGCTTTTTACTCATATCGCCATTGCCGACAGAGCAATAGATTAACAAGCCTGAAATCTCAGGGGTAAATTCGATGTCATCTCATTGTGGCTGAAGCTCTGTAGGAACAGCACGCTAACAAGGTGGATTCAGCTGGAACGAGAGGCAGTGGGAGGGAAGAAAAGAAACTCTTGGCTCAGTCTTCCTCTAATATTTATGAATTGCGTCTTTGTTGTTGTGGAGCTGATAGGCGAGCCGCATCCATCCCTGGAGCTTGAAGGTATTTGAATGCTGAAAAATGCATGAGTCTCTTTATCGATGGAAGTACCGATTCGCATGTGATAGATCATCAGCGATAGCAAAAAGAGTGCAGGAATGGCACTATGCGAAGACGGTGTAAGCCGCTGGAAGTGTATTGTGTGTTATTTGTAATGCTCAATGACTGTATTTGAATTATCCCTACCACGGAGGCAGCATCAGTGCAGGGATTTGACAATGTACATAATTATAACTGATAAATTAACTCATGAAAATCAACAGATCCATCCACATACAGAATTGCCCTAGCGTCTGGAGTACCTGAATCATGCCTTACTAACTGGTGAGCAGCTAAATGCATTCTATTCAATATGGTACACCAACTAACTGCTACAGTCACATCATTTTGTCAACTAAAATTATATCTGTGTATAATCAAATGTAAATTCAGAAATGCCTCGATGTCTGGCTTGAGTGGGCAGAAGTCTCTGCAGTTTCGGTGTGCTGTAGTAGATGCTATGCCATGCAGCATTATAGTTTCACATATTTAAATCATTACTGCTTCTGAAATTTGGCTTGTTAAAAATTGTGCCACTAATGTCAACTATGCAGTAATAAAATTCAATTTATCTGGTTTATCAAGCAATAAATTGCTATTTGCAATCAACTAGTCAAGAATGCAAGACATGAAATATTCAGTGTTGTACAAGCAATATGTTTAGTGTGACATACTGCGGTAAGTATGCAGTAAGTATTTTGACTTTATGTCTATACACATAAGTTGCTCATGTATATAATTGTACTTTAAAATTCTTCTTTTACTTGCAGTGGCAAAGCTTTTACTGGACCTTGTCCAGTAAACAATTCATTGAAAGAATAAATTTGTTTTGCAACACAATATGTCATATGGCCTCCGAAAACGTGCAACATAGAGCAACTTTTTTGTTGTGCGTCCTTTTTCAAGCTTGAAAGCAGTCTTTATGGTAATGCAGAGAAAATAGCTGTTCACATTTTCCCATTTCGTGTATCCTAGTCTTTTTTTCTGATCTGAAAATTACTTTTGATGGTGTAACTCAATTTAATGTTTAATATAGTTAATATTTATTTCTTAAAAGACAAAAAATGAAGCACACTAAAGTGTACATTTACAGTGTAGCGTAAGCAATAGTTTCTGAATAACTGTATTTTTGATGCACATATATTGATCCACACTTTCTCAATATGACTTTTATCATTTGACTTGTCCTCTAAAGCAACACCTTACTCATAGAAATGATCTATGGCCAGATTTCATTCTGAGACATACAACCTCAGTTTTAGTACCATCATAATATGCAGGAAGAGCTAGACTTGTCAGCCCAGCCATGGTTGACTGACTGCTGCTTAGCAACAGTACTGATGGACATTGTGTGCTCTGTCTGTTTCTACTCTTTTTTCTTTTTCAGGTCTTGCATAATTCGATACTGTCATCTTGGATTTCTCAAGAAAGCCTCAAGATATGCAGTACCTCTACAAGATTAACCTACTCCATTTCAGACACAGAGCTCACAAAAAAAAGTGTACCCTAGGAAACAATACACAGTGGCCAGTTTATTGCACTTATAGTAGGTGCTGTTTGTTTTCATAATGAATGTAATAACACCAATGATAAAGTAAAAAATGTAAAATTAAATAAAAAAAATTATGGGGCTGCATGGTTTTAGGGTGGTGGGTAGCTCCCGGTTAGGCCTGTTTGCAAGTTCTGGCGTGGGTTTCCTCTGGCTGCTCCAAATTGTCTGTGGGAATGAGTGAGACTGTAAGTGTGTCTGTGTGTTTGCCCCATGTTGGACCGGCCATCTGTCCAGGGTCTGTCCCTGCCTATGGCAAGACATGATGCGAAAGCTCCAGCACCCACGATAAGCAGTTTGGAAAATGGATGAATGGATAGAAGGTGATAAGTGAAAATGAACTAGCTTCAATTATATTGGATATTTAAATATATGGCTCAGCATGTTAAATCGGCGTCAGGGTAAGTGAGAACTCTGATTGGATGCCTAGTTTCAAGAATGAGTCAGTGGCAGAAAATGAAAGCGAAGGTTTCTCTGCTGATGAATATTTAATATCGATAGCTGCTGATATACATATCAAACTCACATTTCATGCATGCGCATCACATGTTTACCATCGGCTGTAGTCTGTGTACTCTGCAAGCGCAGCTATTTTGTCTAACACTACCGACACTAGGCAACAACACCGTATGTTTTCATTGCCACTACTTGGTTGTCGTTTGGCTTGGTGTGACCTGGACTTTACCCAGTGTCCAAAATCAAATACTTACTGTAAAGTGTAGTATGTTAGAGTTCATAATATTTAAAAAAAAATAGTAAGTAAAAAGTACCCAGATGACCTACTACTTCCACTGATTCTGAGGTGCATATTCTTCTTAGCAGACCTTTGACTCAACATATGATGCAACTTACGTCATACGTGGAGTCAAATGTTAGACAAGAAGCCAGAACTGGGCATTCACTAAGTTAGTCAGTCATAATAAAAAAAAAAACTAGAAATATTTTTTTTACAAAAACCCATCGATCTGCTTCATAGGACATGCAATAACGCCCTGAAAGTGTTCGTTTTACGATGCAGTAATTACAGATATATCCGATTTACGAAGCTTCGAAATAAGAATGTCGCGATATACCATAACCGTGATATTCAAATCATGAAATATCAAAATTGTGTTAATTTAGGGTTTGACGATATTCCGGTTTTGGCTATAACTATGATATTGAAGAATTTCCATATTGTAAGAATAATGCCGTCCGAGCGGGATAGTGAGAGGCTTTGTCCACCCAATATTTATTCATCATACTATTGATCTTTCTTTTTCATGTTTTTATGTAATTTCATAGGTAGCTTCAAATAAGCCTGTGAGTGTATGCAATGCATGGACACTATATATCTGTATTTTTGTTGCATGGGTAAAAAAGAAAAAATAACTTGTATAACAACCTTGTAACAAAAACCTTGGTGTGAAAAAATCTAATATCATGACAGCCCTTCAAAATAATGGTCACTATCCACCAGCATTATCAAGCTTGGAAGAGCCAGGATACATTTAAAAAAAAAACTCCAACTGTGTTCATCTAAAAGAAGAAAGCCATACACACCTAAGATGGCTTCAGTGTGAGTGAGTAAAATATGCGGTAATTTAAAATTTTGACTGAACTATCCCTTTAAACCCTGCCATATTTGTATCCTCCTATCCTGGCTGGATAATTAAACAAAGCACACATCAAAATCAGCAGATCAGCTGTTAACTGCTCACAAAATTAAACTTTTGTCATTGTCAAGTTCACCCACACCACATCCCTTATAAAACTGTGGAATGAGCTGAAGAACAAGCATGGACCTTCGAATTGTAAGATTGTCTTATGGAAGTCACAGTTGTAGCTGCAATATAAAAAAAACTAAAAACTGCCCAGTAGATGATATATGTGCACACAGACACAAAACTATTATTTTTCAGCACAAAGATCTGTTTGCTGGCTTCCTACGTTTCTCCACAATGGCTTTTATCTCACATACCTTTTGGAATAGTGTTTCAGCACTGGCTCTTTTCTGACGGACTCAATATTTTCCTCCCGGCTTCATGGTGTGCGCTTTCCAGGTGGCACAGGAAGCTGGCAGTTTCAAAAGCCAGTCCATCCCACAAACTTCAAACCAACACTTTCATTTCAGGTAAAATGTTCATTAAAGGTTTACTTCTACTCTCTGTGCACTTGATTTGAATCTCTATGATGAGACCAACTAAACATTTAATAACGAAATGTTATTACTCCACCTTTTATGTCCATATCCGTTCATAAGGCACTGCAATGAACAGCCTAATATATCACTGGTTTTCTGCTACCCTTCATAAAGTATATCAAGTGCAAATATTGCTTTCATACAGCAAGAAGTATCACTTCTGTTTACTCCTGTCTGATATGAAAGACCTAGTAGTCTCTGTTGTCACACCAGCAGACACAGAAATAGCTCTTCCCTCTCAGCGGTAAAGCTGCTCAAGGCCTGCTTTATAATTTTGTGTATACCACTGGGCATATGTTGTATGATGGCGATTTTACCCTTTCTGTCTACACCCTTCATTTGACAGTCATATTCATCTTCAAATTATGTAAAGTCCATCGACTCTTGAAAACAGGTTTTTGGTCAAAATTCAGCTATAAAGCTATAGCCTCCTATAAATGCAACGTTGTTCACGTTTGTTTGACTTTTGTGTAATATTGAGAGAAAATCTACAAACAAGACAGTTAACTTGGACATAGCGTATGTTTATAAATTTATATGAATTATTTAAAGTGACTAACCTAACACAAACTAATTTAAAGGTGCTGCATGTAGGATTGACACAGAGTGGTTGAACTAGGCATTGCAGTCTAAATGTAAAATATTGGAGACTATTATTATTATTTTTTTTTTTTTACCTGACCCTCCCTTCTTGACGCACGCACAGGTTGCCAGATTCCCACTCAGGCCTCTTTTGTTTGCCAGCTACCATGACTGAAATTAAATACTCTCTGTTTTCTACCAACTGGCAACTTGGAATTCCGAAACACGATTGGGTAAACTGGCGGTGGTCAGTTTCACACACCAAAACAGAGGCCGAGATTGCGGACCAAAACGCGCATTTTCAAAAGGAGAATAACAGACCATAGCATTGTTTTTCAAATAAGCAAGTATGTTAACTTAGCATGTTTCTTAAATATCTGCAAACACACTATGGTATTTTTATGCTTTGGTAGAGTCAAAACCCTACATATGAGTGTAGGTGTTCCCAAACAGAGGTTTCAGTAGGTTAGGTTAACTTCTACGTTCCCACAAAAAAAGAAAAGAACAGTTGTATATGAATGAAAAGTGTATCTAGTATTTCTGGGCCAGCAGCCATTTTGCTTGTTCATTGATAGCAGCTGAAAGGGAAACAGATCACTTAAATGGTCCTCTAATGACGAAAAACATGCTCTTACCAGTGATGATAGCTCTTCCCTGAGGATAAGCATAGATCTACTTAAAAAGCAGCAGACATTAATGCTGACGCTGCCTTTATTCACTTCATAAAAATCTATTCAAATCAGATGCCAGAAGCCCTAGAGCAATCAACAAACTAAGGCCTGTGTCAGGGTCTTGATCTTGATAGCAAGATGTAACAAGAATAACAGCTTTGACAGTTAACAGAGAGCGAGAGAGAAAAAAAGAGAGAGCGGGAGATTTTAACTGTGGATCCTAGATATTTTAATAAACTGCCAAAAGTACTTTTTGTTGCAGTGCAAAAACATGTCTATTACATGCATTAAAACTAAATTCATAGGTTTAGCCTCCATTACTGAAATATATAACTATTATTATTATTATTATACTAATTATTTCAGTTTGATAATGAAGATAGACAATCTATTTTGTGAACGCACAACATTACAATCCTCCTAGATGGCCACTCCTATAACTTAATAAAATCAATGAGTCAAGAGAATATGTGGAAGTGATGTATTTAAAGACATTTTAAATAAAGAAGAAATATCTTACATTCTTCATCATAAGTTCAATGATGAACAATAAGTTGCCCATTTTATTAGGCACAATTATTCCCAAAATCTACCCATTTAAGACTCTCAGCTCCTTTACTATTTATTTCTAGTGAAGTGGAATACAGTTTAAATTAATCAATTAAAATTCCTGAATGACAAATTTGATTTCCCATGCTTATCATAATGAAATATCCCCTAGTCAATAAAAAGCTGAGCTCATATTAGAAAGTGTCCTCCTGTGTGGTACAGAACCATTATTGAACTTAAATTAATCTTCATTGAGTCTAGGGGTATGGGCTTTGTACTGTATAATGTGCTAGATTGCTCAAAAGCTTTAATCCAGTTTAATATATCATCCTGTGTCTGTAATGTGAATAAGGCACTTCTGAGCTATACTGAATACAGTCAGTTGACTGATCTTCACAATTGAAAACCTTCTACGCTTTACAAAGATTTTTTGCTAACGTGCACCGAAATGAACGCCTATGTGTTACAAACTGTTTTGACTGTTTTAACTACTGCCAGTTTTGTTGGAGTGACAATATAATTAAGTTTGTTCAGTTCAGTAAGTAAGCATGAGGTTGTAAGGTCATCAATAAAAGAAGGTTGCTGAATTTAGACAGACAGACTGAACAACAATTTAGTGATAAATCTGGCCCTAAAAAACAAGACTGATAGCACAGTTGTAAAAGTGTGTGTGTTGTGTGTGTGTGTGTGTGTGTGTGTGTGTGTGTGTGTGTTTTGCCAAAATTGCATTGATGCATAGATGTCTTTTTTTCTGTTGTGCATGCATGTCGCATTTAAAATTAAACAATTTTTATTTGTTAAACTTCCTTACAGTAGCCAGTATTAACATATTACTAGAACAGGCTGAAACCAGCCATCAAGGTCATAAAGCACTGAGGCATTTCTTCCACAAGCACACGGAGCGCAAAGAGAAATTATTATAAACCATGAACTGAAAAATGTAGTAAAATTTACAAAAACAAGCATTTTGGACAATTTGATCCAGCGTCATACAGTATGGTCAATAAACACTCTCCAAAAAAGTTTTTTATAGTTTGCATTTTGGGCACCCTAGGTCATATTTTTTCAGTTTTTTCTGGCTTTGTCATTCTGTCACGTCAGGAGTGATTTTAGTGATCGCCAAAGTTTATGCTGTTTTTCGTTTAAAACTATTTTCTGAGTTCTGCTAACATCTACAGTGAAAACTCAATTTTCTCTGAATCATGGGAATTGTATTCTTTGTTTGATTGCATCTGTTTTTATCCACTCATTTAATTAGATTTGGTTTGGATAACAGTCATTAAAAAAAACACAGTGTGTTGCAATCCTTCTTAAAAATGTTGTCTTACTCAAGGGTAAAAAAGTAATAGCTCGCTTCACTTCCAAAAAACAGAAACCTGGTTTAGATGTGAATAATGGCTTAGCGCTTGACCCGCATTATTGAAAAGTGTGTGTTAAAAGAATAGGTCACCAAAGTAAAAAACTATTCTTTCATTTTTTTACTCATATCTTTCCAAGCTGACCCAGAAGATAGCACAGAAAATGGTGTTCTAGGGGAAAAAGTTCCTTTTTCTGAGACAGTCTTTAAACAGCAGAAACATCTTTCATCTCACTGCAGCCAGAACATATTAATCAAACAGAAAACTCAGAGAGACTTTGTCAATGATATGAGTTTTTGTGCGGATCTGTTTGTTGAACAAAGGAAGATGGAAATTGTCCTTTTCCAAAAGTTATTTTTTGCAATTTGGTTGGATGCATAAAGCCTAATCGCTTACTGCGACTTTAATATCAGGCAAGAATATTGTTCAAACTGCCATTACGTAGTTATCCTGTCGAGGTGTAAAGAGATATGAATACAGCTTTTGGGGTCTGTGCTGCTGTTTGATCACAGCTTTTCGGGTGTTGAATATCAAAAGTTTCCCAGATATAAGGCTCATCATTAAGACAAATAGCTGTTTTCCCACAGGATATCAGTTGCTATGGTAACTTGAAAATATGAGATCTGAAAACAAACTGTACACTGTGAGAGCAAACAGAACCTTCTAAGCCACATGCTTGTGGCCAAGTATTGACATTTACATGACAGTCATCATAACTACTTTCCCAATCCTGGTTTGTCTGAGGTAGATTCAAATTTTGACTCTTCGAAAGTAATTAACATTTCTTGTTTAAACATTATTTTCCTGTTAATCGTTGATTGGGGCAATAGTAGTTACTGGCGAGGAAGAAGGAAGCCTGAAAGGATGTTGTAGAAGGTGTGAGAAACATTCTGAATTACTTTCTCTGCATAACACACAGAGATCAATGCCCATTGTAATGCAGTGAAGAGCCTCCACCTTAAGATGACTGGAGGGAATAATTACCTTAGAGGTGCACTCTTGTGAAAGACACTCCAACCAATCGGTGAAAGTTAGATCAAAGCTGCAGGCCTGCCTATTGATATGTGCTGCGTGCAAACATCAAAAAGCCTGTAAATATGGAAAGGGGTGATGTGAAGGCGATGAAATATTTGAAACAACAGCTCTTCGTCAATGAATTCAATTGTCAATATATTAGACTGCAAGAAGTGAGAGATATTTCTTAAATGCGTTTCTAAAACCGTATATTTTATACATCAAACTTTCTTCTCTCTCAAGATGTTTGCTGTGAACTTTAGAAACCCGAAATCAATGCAGTTACACAGAAAGAAAGACAGTGGTAATGAAAGCCAATCACCACATCAGAGAGAAGAGAGAGAGTTTGGTAACACTGTAGCTTAGGGAACACCATTCCCTGTTGACTAGTTGCTTATTAGTATGCATATTACTAGCACACTGGCTGTTTATTAGTAGCCTACTTATAAAGCACATATATAATGGCTTATTTTACATGACCTTATTTTAGATCCCTTGACCTTACCACATACCTAAACATAACTACTGGAACAATATACTACTTACTATCGACATGCAGGCAAATTAGGAATTAATTGAGGAAAAGCTCTTCATTAATTGTGAATATGCGTTTCCTAATGTAAAGGGTTTACTGACAGTTCTCAATAATCTCTGCTACTTGGTTGAAACTCAAGTAATTTTATATTGCAGTAAAGATTTTGTATGCCAATGAGGCAAACTTGATCATTCCCAAGTTACTCACTCTCAAAATGACTACTCCAAGGTTCACTAGGCCAAGGGTTTGATTTGAATTGAATCACTCATGCAGCCATTTTATTCTGCAATAAGAGAAGTGAGAGAACTGTTTTATAAAGCACAGGAGCATGAAAGAATGAATCTCATTTTGAGCCCGAGACATTTGTCATTCAGTTTTGAACTGAGAGCAATTACCTCAGCCTTATTGTATTACCACTTTCACAGCATCCCTTCATTCTTCATTTTCAGTGTGGTCCAAAGGCTCCAAAAACTTCCATTAGTACCCTCCACCACTGAGGTGACTACTGTAATTCTCTGTCTGCCCGTCTCTCGCGCGCTTTCTCTCTTTGTGTCATTGACCGGGGAAAAATTGCAGTTGGAGCACAATGATGTGATAGGATTGCTGATGATATCCACACTCATTCCGCTCTGAACTGCATTCCAGCACTAGTGTGTTGCTGTGAGCCCATCAGCATTGTGTCCCAAATAAGCAGCTGGCTTGAAGATGAAATCCTGACCTGGTAATACAAGTCAAAAGCAACGACACATGTTACAAAGGAATCGTGACGACACTCTGTAGAAAGTACTGTCAGATCAGTTTTACTGATGATGATGATCAGCCTTTTTTAAGGTACATTTATGGAGGCATTTATAGGACATTTGAGTGCTCAAGGAATGTTCTTTGACAAAAATGAATTTGGGTCACTGTCATTGGAATCAAGTTTGGCAGCACCAAAGGCATTTAAGGTGAAATCAGGTGAAGAACATTAGAAAACAGCTTGATCTTAATGTTTATATGTAGATGTAAGTAGGTAACATTTACAAAGTACATTTACAAGTACAAAATATCCATTTTTGTATGTTTGGACAATATGGATGTACTGACGAAATCTAAAACAAACGTCATTGAGTACTTATGTCCTAACCTGCAGTGTTTTGACTGGAAATGGCATTGGCGATGACCTACAACTAATAAGAGGACAAGGGAAAGTCAAAGGGGTAGGATTCCTGCAACATCAGCCACATTCTTTTTCATATTATTATGTTTTTCTTTCCTTTTTTTTTTAAACAACTTTTTTCTTGGTTTCTTGGTTTGTTACCATTTTTAACAGGACGAAATTAAAACTCCTTTCATACAAGTGAAACTATTTATTGTTATTTCCTGTATATCACTTTGTGTGTGTTTGGTGAAACATAATTTGTAGACCCGTCTGTAGAGTTTTCTGTGGTTTCTTCCTGCTTAAAGTTGTTTAAAATGTGCACGAAACAGAAACTAAATGGTATCCTGGACAGTTGTGTAGTGTGAGAAGAACAGTGATCCGATGACTCTGACAATCCTGAGGTGCATTTTTGCCCTTACTTTACCCATGATCATGTCTTTCTTTGTCACCTTCAAAATGTGCTCTTTGATTCTAATGACATGCTGCAGAAACAGATAGAGCATACTTATACAGGACTTTATCCAAAATCACCCCTATAACCTTATTCAGTATTCCCCACATTACTCCACTAAGCGTATTAATCCAGCGAATGAAAATGGCTAAGACTAATGGGTAGGACAAGACAAAGGTGAGAACGATCAGGAAGGAAAAACCCAAGCCAAAAAAATATCCTTACTAAAACAAAAGTCACAAAGTGCATATCAGGAGGCTCCAACATGCTTAAGCATATTTCTTATGAATATGCCCTCGAAGAGTATATTATAGATTATACATTAAATTACAAATGTTTTTCCTTCGTACATACATTAATGAATTAAATAAGCATTTACTGGGGAGCATTATATTGTTATTGGCTAAATGCTCAGAATCTCTTTTTTTCCTCCTTTTTATTCACTTTTTTCTCTTTTGACATTGCTTTTATTAGAATAGAATCATCACTCAAACAGTTGCATGAATCAGAATTCATGTTCTGTAGCGATCATCAACTATGTTTAATTATGCTTGCAAGAAAATTAACTGTTTTGATCATAACTAATACAGTATAATTTACTTTTACTAAAATTGGCTATCTTTAGAAGTACACTATAAACAGCATAAATCTACCTATATACATTTAACCAACAGAGATGGATATATTTGAATAAAATTATATATTCAGGTAGACTCATAGCCTATACTTTAAATAAGGGGTAGAGAACGTCAGTCCTGGAGATCCGCAGCCCTACAGAGTTTTGCTTCAGCCTTAATCTAACACACCTGATAAAGCTAATCAAGTTCTGATGGGTTACTACAGGCAGGTGAGTTTTTATTAGAGATGGAACTGAACTCTGCAGGGCTGGGCTCTCCAGGACCGGAGTTCACCACCCCTGCTCTAAATTATACTAAATACTCAAAAGATACTCTATATCAGTGGTTACCAACCACGTTCCTGGAGGCCCCCCGACACTGCACATATTGCATCTCTGCTTTGTCTAACACACCCTTTTCAGGTCCTGGAGTCTCTACTAATGAGCCGATTATCTAAATCAGGTGTGTTTGATTAAGGAGACATAGAAAACATGCAGTGTTGTGGGGCCTCAAGGAACGTGGTCTGGAACCACTGCTCTAAATAAGAAATTAAATTGTCCAGCAATTGTCCATGTTTAAACGCTAATTCATTGATTAAGTAATGGGTTCTCTTTATGGTCGGATCTTTAAATCATTGATTCATACGATTCATTCAAAATACACAACAAATGATGGTATGGCTTTTAATGTAATACATTTACAAAAAAATTATAAATTAAAAAGCTTATTTGTCAGGCTTAATCAGCCAGTGCAGAGGTCCAGTCCTAAGCACACGTCTCAGAGTGTTGACTGCTTCTGTAGCGACCACTGACTTCATGCATACACATACACAGTGGGTACGAGAAGTATTCAGACCCTCTTAAAATTTTTCACTTTGTTATATATTGCAGCCATTTGCTAAAATCATTTAAGTTCCATTTTGTCCCAAATCATTAAACCCCATATTGACAGGAAAAAAAATATAAATTGACATTTTTGCAGATTTATTAAAAATAAAAAAAAATTAAATATCCTAAGTATTCAGACCCTTTGTTCAATATTTATAAGCACCTTTTTGATCTAATACAGCCATGAGTCTTTTTGGGAAGGATGCAACAAGTTTTTTTACACCTGGATTTGGGTTTCCACTCCAGTTCTGTCAGGTTGGATGGTAAATGCCGGTGGACAGCCATTTTCAGGTCTCTCCAGAGATGCTCAATGGGGTTTAATTCAGGGCTCTGGCTGGGCCATTTAAGAACAGTCACAGAGTTGTTGTGAAGCCACTCCTTCATTATTTTAGCTGTGTGCTTAGGGTCATTGTCTTGTTGGAAGGTGACCCTTCGGACAGGTCTGAGGTCCTGAGCACTCTGGAGAAGGTTTTCATCCAGGACATCCCTGTTCTTGGCCGCATTCATCTTTCCCTCGATTGCAACCAGTCCTCCTGTCCCTGCAGCTGAAGAATACCCCCACAGCACAATGTTGCTACCACCATGCTTCACTGTTGGGACTGTATTGGTCAGGTGATGAGCAATGCCTAGTTTTCTCTACGCATACCGCTTTGAATTAAGGCCAAAGAGTTCTCTTGGTCTCATCAGACCAGAGAATCTTATTTCTCACAATCTTGGAGTCCTTTGACTCCTTTACCCCTCTCATCAAGGCTCTTCTCCCCCGATAGCTCAGTTTGGCCGGGCGGCCAGCTCAAGGAAGGGTTCTGGTCAACCCAAACGTCTTCCATATAAGGATTATAGAGGCCACTGTGCTCTTAGGAAACTTAAGTGCATCAGAAAGTTTTTTGTAACCTTGGCCAGATCTGTGCCTTGCCACAATTCTGTCTCTGAGCTCTTCAGGCAGTTCCTTTGACCTCATGAATTTCATTTGCTCTGACATGCACTGTGAGCTGTAAGGTCTTATATAGACAGGTGTGTGGCTTTCCTAATCAAATCCAATCAGTATAATCAAACACAGCTGAACTCAAATGAAGGTGTAGAGGATGATCAGAAGAAATGGACAGCACTTGAGTTAAATATATGAGTTTCACAGCAAAGGGTCTGAATACTTAGGAACATGTGATATTTCAGTTTTAATTTTTTAACAAATCTGTAAAAATGTCAACAATCCTGTGTTTTTCTGTCAATATGGGGTGCAGTGTGTACATTAATGAGGTAAAAAAAAAAGTACTTAAATGATTTTAGAAAATGGCTGCAATATAACAAAGAGTAAAAAATGTAAGAGTGAAAAGTACTTTCGGTACCCACTATATATATATATATATATATATATATATATATATATATATATATATATATTACCACAGTTGAATTTTTTAATTAGTTTAATTTATATTTGTTGGTTTGTTTGTGATATGCTGCAACTAAAAGCCTTCTACCAGAATCATCATAGATTCTCCTCCAGAGTTATTTGCATGTGGAACATTACTTTGATTAATGTTCCAGTCAGAAAATAATATTGTACGTGGATATCAGCTAAAGGAAACCGCTGACCTAAGACAGAGGAGAGGGGGAAAAGGTAACCAAGGTAACTGACAAAGTACCTGATCAAGGCTGTGCCAACAGCCGCACAAAAGGAGAATAACAATAAACAAGCTCTTCTAAAGAAACATTCAAATGGTAAGACCTTGCTTCCCACTTAGTACTACGGTTATCATATAGATTTTTCAAAATCTAATAACATCATCCAATTTGAATGTAGTTTCCCAGAGACCTTTTATCATTGGAAGGTATGCTCCACTAAACATTCAAAAAGTTATTCAAGAGATTAATTTAAGCACGAAGCAATTTTTCAAACGCATAATAAACATGATCTGAGGTCAGGTCTGATTGGGTTAAAGTGATAAAAGTATGTTTATGAGTCAGTGCCACATTATTGCTTTTCTTTACAACATATGTTATTTTTCAAGCAATGCCGTTTTAACATAATTATTCCATATTCATTGAATTAGATTTCACTTTTTGAGTATGTTGATTCAGGTGAATACGAGAGACATGAGTGGCTCTTTTATGAGAGGCTGGTCATCATACCAAAGGAAGAATGATTCTATGAACTATCAAATGGACAGGTATAAGTTTTCCTGTTGTATGTGCAAAACCTGATATGATAAGCATATTAACCAAATGTTTATGTGAAACAAATTAAAGGAATAATTCCCACCTAAATGAAAATGCCGACCCCTATTTACTCACTCTCATTCCAGACCAATAGTCTTGCCTTCAGACTTCTCAAAATTAAAAAAAAAGAAAAAAAAAGTTTCATTAAGATTCACATTCATCATCCATATATTGTGTTTATTTGGGGTCCTGTTGCAAACCAACATACTGTATACTGCAAGAAATTGTATTCAGCATTTCCTTTACAGTGACAAACAACCTTTAATATTTAAAAGGAAAAGGAAAGAAGAACAAGAAGAGGAAGAAAAAGCTAAATGTATTCATATATTTCGGTATGATAGTTGTTATGAGGCAGCCTTGTTGTTGCCTGCGTGGGTAACTGGTTTTAATATTATGCTTTGATTTTAGTGCTTTTGCCTGCTGATGTGTATATCTGGGCTTCTTCTGGACTTTGGGATCTTATATTAATGTCAAAGAAAACAATGTTAATGATAGTATTTGGGTAGTAGAAATAATATATGAATTTCAAACATTTATCATCACACAACTGTGATTGAAATGCATTTTTTGAGGGTTTGACAGCATATTCCTTTAGTTTTCTTACCCTTATATTTTACATGAGCTTATTGCCTGGTTGCTACATGCAACTCCTTTATTGTTCTCGGGGTGTTTTCTTCAAGATACCTTCTGTATCCCAGAGGCGATGTGCGTTTGAGATGAAAGGCAGTGGGTATTATATCTGACAGCTGTTTTTGTCTATCAGAATCAATGGGTTGATGTTCCAGAACTTTCTCTCCATGAAATGCCTGGCATATGTGGCTTCCCTCAGAATGTGATATGCTTCACAACAGACTCATTTTAGAGACATTATGGTGATTTATTTTGTGTGCAGACATTCACATATTGATCAAACTGGTGTTGGTACACAGCACCTGTGCTTAACAAGACACTGCCATTGTAAAGTTTTAAATACACATTGCTTGTATGTTGTATAGTATTCAGCTTTCTAAAACACCAAATGCAAAATAATAAACAATTATAGGGTTAGTTCACCTCAAAATTTAAATTATGTAATTAATTACTCTCATGTCGTTCCAAACCTGTAAGATTTCCGTTCATCCTCGGAACACCTCCATAGACAGCAATACAACTGAAATGATCCCAGATCCAAAAACAACAAAATTTAATCAACCATTCTTTTCCCCTGGGTTACGTCTACAACATTTTGGAAAGTATTGCAACTCATATGCACATGCATGCTTTAATGTGTTTGACGAAACAGCCTTGTTTATGGTTAGGGGGAAAGCGTGCTCATAAGCATAATCTGCTTTTTTTTATGTGTTTTGTGATACCCTGTAAAATGGCAGAAGACTCAGGTGAGAAGAATGGTTCTTACCAGACTCCCTGGCGATGGGTTACAGCTGAATGTCCTGGTTGATTTAATTTTGGAACAGTTGTGGTCCACTTCCTGTGCTTGGACAAGGACTCAGAACTAATGTTCTTGATCTTTCTTCAGTTCCAGGAGTGGGCCTGTAACAAGGTAGGGTGGTGGATGTAGACTTTAGAATCGAAGCAGACCAGGACCATGTCATGGAAGTGAACCTAGATCATGGAGCAGGTGGTCATGGTGAAGCTAGCAAAGATCGGGAACCACCTGGGCAGAGCCAGCAGATAAGATAAACACCATAGCGAAGCTGGCAGAACATAGCACCACAGAAAAGCAGAAGACCCCTGGGAGTTAGGAGGTCAAGGCAGAGAAGAAAACCACTGGAGGAGACTGTGGAGAAGAAGCATGGAAGGCCCTCCTAGCAATTACAGAGCTGGGAGGCCAGTTATAAACATTATGGGACAGATAATGTTTATGAATGGCTTCCATAGCTATGACATGGGGCACAGAAAGTTCATGCACAGCCTGTGTACACAAATTCCATGGCCATGACAGGGAACATAGAACATTCTGTAGGTGACACTGCCACCATGTAAGAGAAGGATAGAGGGAAACTTGGGAAACTTGACTATAAAAGACTAGACTTGACCATATATAGGCTTGACAAAAGTTGCCAATTGTGGGTTACAACCACAAAGTTACAATAGAGATTATAGAAATATGTATGCTATACAGACACACAAACTACACTGTAACAAGAAACACCTGAAGATAATCATGACAAGGCAAAAATTAAAATTATCAGAGATTACAATAAGTGTGTTTAGTTTTATGTGGTGCATAGCAGATTGACTGGCATCTGACTTGTAAAGTATACGGTAACGTATATGAGCCAATTTGTCCTGTACATGTCCCTGCAAGTTTGCTTTGGCTTTGTTTTTCTGTTTTCATACTTGCTGAAGGTAATGACCGAAAAGTAGTGTGACCAATAACATGAAAGCATTGTACATAATGGAAACATGAAAGCATTCTACATAATGGACCAATCATGATGTGTGAGACGGTGGGATATACGGTCAAAGCAACGCAAACACACGTACATATTTAAGCGTGATTTTTTTACACCCTCAGATTCCAGATATTCAAATAGTTAAAGTATAAAAAACATACATTAATAGAAAGATTGTTTGTTTGACTTTCTGGTGATGTATAAATATTAATTTCAGAAAACTGACCCTTATGACTGGTTTGGACAAATTCACAATTCTCCCATTTCTATGTACTCAGTAGTTTTAATAGTTTCTTATACATTCTGGTATTTCTTAGACAGTCTGGTATTGCCTGTTCCTTGTCCACCGTTTTTTATTTGATCAGTTCTGGAACTCTCTTCATCATCTTGGGGCATAATGTTAAAGGACACCAGACCCTCAAAAATAAGTAAATTGGACTATTTTGCAGAGGAACAACTTGCCATACATCAAGGCAGACCCCTGGAGGACTTTCTGGAGCTCTGTACACAATGAAGATGCACTATTGGAGTATCAGCTTCTTCAAATAATAATGACAGGGAACTGCAAGCAATGATTTGAATACAGCAAGCATGCTTTATGTCTGAAGAGTTTCTGGTTGAATATAAAGGAGGAAGACCACTCAGAACCAGATATACACCCAAACCCTGCCAAAGATCTTCCAGTTGACAACACAAAACAGACCCCAGAACCAGACTTAGTGCCCATGTACACTGTGGTTATATATCCAGAGCCCACTGCAGACAGGGAGACTCAACAAATCCTGCAGAGATCATGCCTGTGCCTGTGCCCTTTATGGAGCTAAAGCCTGCAGCCACATCCATCCCAAAGAGGAAGAAGTCTGGATGCCCAGCTGAGTGAGCCAGCCATAATATCCGTACCATTGGGGGTTCAAGATTTCAACTGCACAACAGTGTAAAAAAAAATGCCAATTGGGAATATAATGCCAAAAATGTTTATTTTGTGCATTATATTCCCAATCTTCTGAAGTGATGCGATAACTTCACATAAGAAAAAAATATTTTGTTTAGACTGCTATTACACACACAAATGATTTATAAGAGCAAAAGTAAACTGGTTAGGTTTGCAGTTCACAATGACAAAGCTAGGGCTTGATTTAAAAACCTTACCATGTGTGCTCTCTGGGTGTGTGTTGAGCAGCTTTAATTGGACGATAGTCTTCCCCATAGGGCATGGAAAAACTGTGCATGAACAGTTTACGAAAGTTGAAAAGAATGAAATAAAGGTACTTAATTAGGAGCATTCAGGGAAAAAGGCATCAATTTTGCATCAGTGAGTTTAGAATTTCCTCCAAATGGGGAGGACTGAAGAGACTAGTATGCTCTTGAAAAGGATGCCAAACATGAAAGCGCACAATGAAAAAAAAAAAAAGTAAAAAATACTAATATATCTGTGTACAATTCTGCACACTTTTCAGAAGACACTTTTACAAGAGGGATAAAAACAATATACTTATAGAATATACTCCACTGAAGAAGCAAACAAGCTTATTAAAGAGCCAATTGTAATGAGTCAATTTTGGCTGAATTACATTGCGTTGCTTATAACAAGTTTCATGGCAGTCTCAAGGTGAAACTTCCAGTGACTGGCTCTAAATAGCATGCTTACTTTTCTCGTAGACAGTTTAAACATGACTGCGGCAACACTTTATTACATGTGTTAATGCATGTATCATGGCGATTCAGAAATTAAATGTCCAGTGGCATTTTTAATGCTCTGTTCTGTTTGAAATTAACATACTCCCTACACAAAACCCGACAGTGTGAGCAAAAGCAAATGTAAGAGAAAAATATGTTTGCTTAAACAAGCATGCGGGTTTAGTTTCACTCTACTAAACTTTAAGCTCTTTTGTGGAGTATTGTCATAAATTTTGTTTCACAACCTTAAAGCCTGAGTATGCATTATTGCAATTCAAAACTGTGCTAGGTGAGCTACCAAACAAGATTATTAAATCAGAACAGCTATACATATGGAGCTGGTTATTTGATGCAAAAAAATTAATTACTGTATGAATCATACACTATGGTTAAATTATTTTAAGGTAATAACATATGGATAATCTTCCCCATAACCATAATTTGTGTGAAGGAGAACAAAACTTTGTTGTTCTACTGACTCAAGTGTTTTTTTGAAGCTTGAAACTGCAGTGGCATTTAAGTGTAGTTACAGTATTTTTGCAGATCTTGAAATGTGGACGACTAGTGCATGACTATAAAGAAGAAGAAGGCCTAACCCTCTAGGTCGTGAAATGACGAACAAGAAAAAACACATCTATGCTTCAGGTTTTGATGCTTTGATGGTGATAACAGCTTATGAATAGGTTTCTAAGCTGGCATGCAAAAAGATGGGTGATGTGGTTATATAATTTACAAGCACTAAACTAAAATCCAAAATGTGTCAAAAATCTATTTATTACTAAATGATTTGCACATTCAGTAAACAAATAAATCTTCCTCATTGTTTTCAAATTCTCCCTGATTGGACAAAGCAAATTTGGGTCTTGCAATCTTTACTAATGAGTTGAAGAACTGAATCGGGTGAATAAGAGACCTCTGAAATACAATTCTCTACACAATCATATTATTAACATGCAACAGATGGTTTCTGTTTCATATTGAAATATATCAATACTTTAGCACATGAGAAACACCCAAAGTCTGCTTTTTAGACTGTGAGGACAAGTGCTTACAAAGGTTGACTGAAAAACTAAATTCTAGGATTTGTATAGGAGCTATTCAGTAATTTTAAGGAATGTTCAATTCACAATATGTTCCATTATTAGAAACAGTTTGGGGTTAAATTTGGGGTTAATGCTCATTGGAGAAAGTAAGGAAACCCATTTTGACTATGCACGTGGCCGTTCTGCCATTGTTAAAATAGCAAAAACTGGATTTGGACATGCCCTGGGTGCCGTGCGCTATAGACTTTGCATTTATATCATTAAAATAGAGCTCATCATCTTTAAGCTGTTTTCAGGATTGCCACTAGAATAAACTCGTAGTTTAAGCATCCTTTTACAAGTTACGGTCCACTTAGAGAGCAGTTTGTTGCTGTTGCTTGACAAAGAGACATAAAGGTTGCTCTCCAGAATCTTTGCTCTATTTGCACCCATCTGGTGGAATAAACTCCACCCTATCTGCTGAGACCATAACAAATTTCATTAAGGATCTCTTCAGCACACATATCACTTTTCAGCAAACTTCACACCAAGAAGGTAAAATTCTGCTCTTTTTGGTAATCAACATTATCCCTCAAGTGATGCCAAAAGACCTTAACTTACACTGACCCTAGAATATTTCTTGCACATTTTATATACGTAGACAGGATGTTACACAACTGACTGTTTTATTTATTTATTTTTTACCAGAATAATAGATCATTGTGTAACCAAAGCTTTTCCAAATTGACTTGACTGGGTAATTTTGCTAATATTTTACTTTCTGCATGACTAATAATAATCTGTATTCCAGACTCTTGTAAGTTGTATAGGAGCCATCAGTCAAATTAAAACTATCCTGTCTTGACATCTGGCATTTTGCCAGAGCAATATTCCGCTATTAGTGCTGAGTTCCCAGGCAGAGTTGACCTCATAGAGTAGCTTCGGTACTTATGAGAAGGCACAAAGTGCAGTGGACATGGTTACATATGAAATTCCATGTGAGTGGTTTGTTAAATCTGAAATCTTAAATCTTAAGGTCCCATTTTCAAAACAATAACAGAGGCGAAACTCGATGACGGAGCATGGAGCATTAGGAAATATAATTTTCACAAGGAAGCAAAATTTATATCTATTTAATTACCTGATCACATGATTAGTTGGTGTAATCATGATCCATGATAACTGAAGTGCACTTGCACAATAAATGTTTACCACTTGCGAATTTTTCCACATGTATTGTCATAGTATTCATAGGTGGAAACCGAAGATAGTGTGGATATTGCGACATTGATAGGCAACAATGTCATTATATAAATTTGTTATTTGTTTGAATTTACATATCCTAGAAAACTTTTGAGATAACGTGAGTACACAACTGCATGAAACATATAACACTGTGTAAGAGGTTTTTGGATATTGTATTACATATTGTGTCTTTGTAAGCTTGGCAATAAGGATTCTGAGATAATGGCCTATAATGACATTGAGGGTGAATGAGAATAAGCTGAATGAGCTGCAGGGGAAAAAAAGGTGCACAATAGTTGTTCAGAACATGGGCGCAAGAAGCTATTAAGCAAATAGTTTAATGTGGGCAGATTGCCATCAATCATGTTGAGTGATTTGTGGTGTAATTAAAACTATTTTGTTATATATACATATTTTTTATCATTACTTATTGTACTGAAGTAATGTATATTACTCTACCTGGTCTCATTGCATTAACGTTCCTCGGTGCGCTACCAAAAGTTTCAAAAAGAAATGAGCACTAAAAGCAGTAAAACTCTGACACCTTTTATTTCTTTTCACACAAATTTACAGAGTTTCGATTATCTGTTTTGCATTTGTTAACACTATCGGAAAGATTTAGCTTTGGATTTGGTGTACTGCATATTTCCAACATGATAGCACAATATCTTTTAGACAGACCCCAGATATTTTAATTATGAACTGTCGCAATATGTAACTGAAGCAACGTAATACAAACACAGCAATACCTAGGTATGTCAACGTAATATGTAATGTAATTGCATATTCATTTGTATAGTTTTTTTTTTTTTCAAAGCAGTAACATCAACCTGGTCTCTAATGAAAAGTTTATTTTGAGTTGAAGAAACCTAAAGGAGCATCCTGGAAAAGCACTGTGCTCTCATTGTTTGATTAAATTTGAGAACACATTTGAATTTCTTTTGAATTTCAAAGTGCAAGTATTTGAAAATAATACCACTATTTCACATGAATACTTATTACATGCGTAGTGTTTATTTTCAAAGTGACATTTCAGTTATACTGACATTAATAACACAGTGTTTTAAGTAATTGATTCCAAACTCCCCAAAGGAAGGGTATATCCTCTGTCCATCCCAGAGCGCAAGGAGTATATCACAAAGGCTCTCCGGCAACCTCTACAGCAGCCTTGAGCTTCTACTTCGTGGGTAAGAAGGATGGAGGACTGAGGCTGTGCATAGATTTTTGAGCTCTGAGACTGTCAAGCTGTTGTACTTACTTCCATTGGTCCCCTCTGCCCAGGAGGAACTGCAAGGAGCTTACATCTTTTCAAACCACGACCTGCGGAGTGTTTATAACTCGGTACGAATACGTGCTGGCGATGAATGGAAGACGGCCTTCATAACTCCCTCCAGGCACTATGAATAATGAGGTCATGCTGTATGAGCTCTTCATCTAACCTTCCATGTTCCAGAGAAGTTTGTCATAGTTTACATCGATGACATTCTGATATACTCCAATAACCTATCCAAACAGAATGCCACTGCCAGTATGTCACTCACATTCTCCAACGACTCAGAGAGCATCATCTCTAGAGAGCTATGTTCTCATCTTTGAAGGAATTCAAATGGGCCATGGAAGATCTCCACAATCCTGGAGTGGCAGCTACTGCAGTAGGTAAAGGATCTACAGAGGTTCTTAGGATTTGTTAATTTTCCCAGCTGTTCATCCTCAACTTCAGCAAACCCCCTTCAACTTAATGTTAAGAGGAAAGCCTAGGTCTCTGCAGTGAAATCCCAAAGACCACAAAGCATTTCAACGCCTAAAGGATGCGTTCAGCATGGTTCACATTCATTCCATGTCATCCAGATCCACAAGCCCCCTTCGGTGCCAAGGTAGACCACAGTGTCGTGCTGTCACAGAGAGCCTCCCCACCTCCATCCTTGTGCTTTCTATTCCCGAAAACTATCCCCTTTGGGGGTAAACTACAACATCAGAACTTCCGGCTATCAAATTAGCTCTGGAGGAATGGCATTACTGTCTGGAGGGAGCCCCCTCCCCCTTTTCACAGTACTCACTGATCACAAGAACCTTCAATATCGCCAGAATGCAAATCACCTCATCCCTGTCAGGCGCGCTGGGCTCTAGATTACAGTTCACTATCAAATATCCCCCTGGTGACCAAAACACCAAAGCAGATGCCCTCTCACGGTTACATACCCCTGAGCATTCCACAGATCCCAAGCCCATTCTTCTTCCAGGTCTCTCTATCCAATGGTCCATCAACTCTTGCAGTGAGCTGCCTTCGCCTTTCCTTCCAGAAGGGATGTTATGTTCCACCCTCCCAGTGAATTCCCCTTCTGGGCATAGTTCACTGTGTACCGGGCTCTGGAGACCCAGGCTTACCCTCTCGCTGCTCCAGTCACAGTACTGGTGGCCCAGTATAGCCACCGATGTCACCAGGTAAGTCCGTGGATGCTCAGTCAGTGCCAAGTCTAAGACCCCACAACATTTCCCTGCAGGAAAGCAAGTCCCCCTTCCGGTCACACAACGGCCCTGGTCTCACACAACTTTGGGTTCACCTGCATACTAGTAGTGGTAGACCGATTTTCCAAGGCTTGTAGGTTAGTTCCACCTTAAACTTTTGCCCACCACACTTGAAACCGCTGAATGCCTCTTTCAACAGGTTTTCAAAAATGTTGGTCTGCCAAAGGAGATCAGACTGGGGTTTATTTCTGGGTATGGAAGGCTTACTTCAAGTTGTTAGGAGTTACTGTTTGTCTTTCCTCAGGCTACCACCCACAGTCTAACAGCCAGACTGAGCCGGTCACTCCTGGTCACTGCTCTGGGAATTCGATTGGTTAAATAAGCCTGTGTTGATTAGTCATCTGTGTCTCCGTTGTCTGTGTGTGACAGTAATAATGGAAGGTTTGGACAAACATTATTTAAAAAATCCAACTGAACCATGGCATACCTATAAAGAAGATGGATTTGAAAAATAAATCATATCTTAAGAAATATTCACTTGAGACAAAGTGCGATGACTAGTATATATTAGTTGTGTACTCAAACACCATGCAACATCTCCAAAAATTGCAATGTCTTATACAGTGTAGTATCATGCAGGGACTAGCTGTCAGAATATTTCATGCTTCATGCATATTTTAATATAGCGGACATAGCATGTTGATTTCTTCAGAGTTGAGCCATACTGCTAATGATATATCTTTCACAGAATATCCAAAAGTCTAAAGTGAATGAGCAGGATTTATTTGCAGACCTTGCAGTTGTATTATAACTTTGCATATGCCTTGCATGCATCCTTCAGATGTGTTAGCTAATTGTCATTATGTATTGTATGTTTGTTTGTGATATATGTTTTTGTATTATTATTAACTTTTATTATTTATTTCTTTAATTGTTATTATATGACTCCATTTGTATATTTTGTTTAGTATCAGGATATTGATGACTATCTAGTGTTATTACTAATTGATTATGTGTGTGTTGGTGTTGACTTTTTGTTCTTTATACTGTTGTGTGTAGTGTATTCCCTATACCACTTCTTGTTTACATGTATATGTTAAATGTTCTTTCTTACTTGTCAGCGCCACGTTGTTGAAGAATGATTGCAATTATTGAATATCTGTTCGTGGTTCTGTTTCCTCGTTCGATCTCATTCCCTTCTTCCATCTTTACTATTCATATTAAACCTTCTCACTCATAGTTTGATGTTCTATATAGTTATTATCTCAGAACTATGATGATGTTTCAATATTATTCTATACATTGTTCGTTTGCCATATATGATAGTTCGATTTGTTCGGTTCGATGAAGTGCTTTTCTGTGATTTCACTTAGGCAATGAAAGAGCGGATCGCGTATGATGGCGTCGTGTTGACATGCCCCCTGACAGCGAATAGTATATACACGCTTATATATCAGCGGTTAACAGATGGTTTCGCGATAATAGTTTTGTTTTTATATGTTTTCTTGTTTTCAAGTAACGTCTCTGATGACGTATGATGATGTTGTTGTCTTTGTATGATATGATTTATATATTTGTTTGAGAGCTATTGATGTAATGTGAGTTAAACGTCGACGTCGACGTTATTTGCTTTTATGTTCGTGTATAAACTTACAACATTCATTATATCAGTTTAAGTACAACTTACTAACCTTTTTTTAATACTACTGATATACTTTAACATATATTAATACCATTCACAATTCTTATATTTGTGCTGTGACTATTAATATGAGCTTGGGTTAGGATATGTTTCTTGTGATGTTTGTCTTTTAAACTATATTGTTGTGGTTGTTCTTTTTCTTATTGATTGTGATGTGTTATGTGTCTTTTGTGTACTTATACTATTTATTCATTGTCTGCTGACTCATGTTATTCTTATTCTTACCACCTTATCTGTTGTTGGACGGATTTTGCGTGTTTTCCAGAGAATGGCGCCGGACTGCGATGACATTGAACGCTTTAGCTCACGCTTTATGTTTTCCACTTAATTTACGTTGATCTTCCACCTGATACCTGGATATAACAGTATTGACTTGCGTGCGATGGAAATTGCGTTCTGTTTGCGTCGTTTGTTATAACGTGATGGATGATGCTGGGGTGTGACGGTTAGCGTTGCGTGGTCGCTTCTTCTTGCTCTCAGTTCGATCGCTAATGCAGTGAAAACTTTGCGAAATATATTCGACTTACTGCTGATAACCATATTATGCTAAATGCGTATAAAATGCGTGTAATATAAGCGGTTGGATTCCATTAGCTGGTTTAATATTTGGATCATGACATGATTTCATGGGGCGTTTGAAATGAGTAGGTGTTGGATATTCTGTATTGTCTAACAGATGCATGTAATGTTTAGTTATTCTGTTATGGTTTGTTCCTGTTATTATCTAGCTGGATGCTGAGTTGTTATGTGGAACGCGACGCATGAGCGGGCGTACGTATTTGGTGATCGTAAGTAACGTTGGCTGTGTTGTGTTCTACCTATGGATCATCTTATTTCCATTAGTATGGTGAATTATTATTACATTTTATATGTGATGATTGTTGTTCCACTGCTTTATTTGTTTAAATTCTCTTCTATTCTAGTGCATTGTCTATTATTATTTTTTGATGACTTTTAATTATATGTATTAACTAAGTACCTTGTATTCTAGTATTCACATAATCTTTGATTATTATAACACTAAACCTTGTTTCAGTTCTGTTGATGACTATATTTGTTCAACTTAAACATGTGTTTGAAATAGCATGTTTTTCTGTTTATTAGTATGTAATATGGGTCTGTAGTAATTTCGACTTGATGCATAGTAGACTGCTCGTCGATCATATTGGTCGTATACTTTGTCATTCGTTTTATTTGTATTGAAAGTGTTCTCAATATCTTGTGAATGTGAGAACATGCGTGATAATCTTGATTAATCTCAGTAACTTCCGTCGGGCGGGAATGCGATGGAGTCCTGCGTTCGATGCGCACGTTTGTTTAATACTGTTCCGTATAATTTCTGAGTTGTGCGTGAAGACTTTTGCTTTTGGACATCACTTGTATTGTACTGGCGTGTAGATATAAGAATGATGTATATTTCTGTGATCATTGCAACAAACTTGGAAAAACTAGTCGTTTTGCGTGCATTTGACGGAGATATGTGTGACTCTTTGCTGCTGCGTAGGCCTGTGGGCAGCTGTATTGTGTATTTAACTACATGTATCTGCCTTTATTCTCCATTATGCTTCTACTCTTTTATTTATTACCCCATATGCTTTTGTTATGAGCTTTGTTGACTAGGCTATGTATTATTAGAAACTAGTGTGCATTAGATGTATGTTATAAAGCACATTATGATGATTTCTTTGAAATACTATTGCTATATTCGAAGATATTGCTGATGTGATATTGATCTTATATTTATATCTTATACGGTGTTAACATGTTCATGAATGTAAATATTCAAAAAATGACATTATATGTCAGATAGAATAATGTGCTGAATGATATCTTTGAATTGGTGTAGTTTATGGTCAAGTTGCTCAGCTTTGATGAGTAAATATTTAAAATGGATAGTGATTTCTATTCTTTTGTATATATTGTGTTATTGTTGCATTTTTCTCTTATTTGTGACTGACAAATAGTGTGAACTTAATTATTGTTATTGTTGTAATTTATGACTTGTTTTGCAATTTTGTAAACTTCAATGTTGAAACAACGTTTGTAGATTCATTCCTGGAAATGGTGTAATTCTGTTTTGTTGTTGTTATGATTGATAAGATTGTTGTGGCACCTTGTGGACATTTTGCAGCCATTTTTGTTTGTTTTAAATGGACATATGTGAAAGTTTCTCAGATGACGCTGTTTGTGTATTTTCCTAATTTGTGTTTCTATGTTTGTATTAATATAATATTATAGAACTCTGGAACAAATTGTCTAAACTTTATATTATTGTATTGGTTCTTGGTCGGGAGCTGATGCGACGGCAACGTTTTATTTTGGCCTTGCATGTTTGAAGTAGTTTGAGAGAGAGTTCCCAAATACTAACTAATGGTGTGTTGTTGCTTGGTAGATTGTTTATTATATTAATGTCGTCCAGTTTTTATAAATGTTGTCTTAATAGTATTGAATTTGATGTTTGTTGAGCTTTAAGTATATTATTATAACTCTATAATATTATGTATAAATATTTCTATTCTTTACAAGTATTAATTCTTGAGTATATATTCTATGAGTATGTTCCATTCTCTAAACGTGATTCAGTTAGATGTCTGAAACTGGTTTGTATGTGTGTATTGTTTCGGTTTGACTATGTTCTGCTTTTATCTGTGTGTGTGTTTGAAACGACTTTTGCATAGGTGTGACTCATTGGGGTGTTGATGAAATGTTAAGTAGCCTCCAATGGATTGTGATTTAAAATAGTTTATAGGAAGATAAATGCTGATAATTGCTTGAAGTTGGTTATAGTTTGATATGGGATATATGAAAATAGTATATATTTTGTGTTTACACTGAAAAAAAAATATAATGGTATCGTGTAAAATGTTTATATATATGTATGTATGTATGTATGTATATATATGTATAGTAACTTCTTCTTAACTCTTTATCAATAACATTATATGTATATCTGATTCTTGTTTTCGACTTGATGTTGTGTCTGTGCGAGCAATATAAGGTGTGGTTTTTGGTAGAGTGTTTACTCTGACATTCTTCATTATAACATTTATCACTGATGATTTCTTCTTGAATGAGTTTGTCACTTATTGCTGTGTATTTCTTTAATATGCATTGTAGCTCTGACGATAAATGTGTCTGTCCAGAAGAGTTTTTTGCTTGTTCGGGGCGAGTGGTTGTTCTGTCGTTGGATACAGTGAAGATACAGTTGTTCAAAAAGCTGCATGATTTTCTCAATGTATTATTTTGATGTGTTTGACGATATCTTCATATATGTTTTTATACAATGCAGGGACAATATGTTTTGTTGCTGTTTTATGTTTCAAATGATGAAATAATACTAAATTGTGTTTCATCTGTAATTTAAATGTGGTTTTTCCAATATTTAAATGAATTTCTGTAGAAAAACCATTATACTAGTAATAACATTGAAGGCATGTAATATATTTCACTTGAGATGAACGTTCTTGGTTGGACTTCTGAGGAACATTTCCATAATGGTTTCGCTGACTTGCTTTTATTTCTGGACCAGTTTGTTATCAGAATGGTTTAACGAAAATGACGACGCATAGTGTACTTTCGCGTGTGATATTAACTGAACGATTAGATTTCCGTTTTTTGTAGTATGGTTTGTGTTATTGTTGATCAGAGATCTGAACAAGCTGGAAATTTGACTCTTGCAGATAGCGGTTTGGTTCTGGTAAAATGTTTAGAAATTCTGTTTATAGTGTTGTAACGTGTAATTGCATATAATAATTGTAATATTTAATATCTAAATGTATGACTGGCAGTGTAATGCAGTATGTGACATATTGTGGTGTGTTAGCCTGGTGTGGCAGGACATTTGTTTTTTGTGACATTGTTGCCTGATTTGTTCTTTGGGTCAGAAAGGTTGCTACTCATTCTGTAGATTTGCTGTGCGGCTTGAGGTTTGAATATTGATTCAGGAAATCAAGATTCAGTTGACAGAATATTTTAAATATAGTGCTCAGATTTAGTATGTGTATAGATATGGTATGTTATCCATTTGATTTGTTTGAGTATTCCCCCCTGACACTGAAATGTGTGTTTATAGCTTTCTGGAGTGTGTGCACAACAATTTCCCAGAGATCTCAAAAAATGATCCTTAAATATGCTGAAATTTATGGGCTTTAGGGATGAGGACTGGGAGGTGGTTTTTGGATGTGGTGGGAATGCGCGAGACAGTGCTGGTGCTTGGGGCAACTAGGGAGGGCGGGCTGGAGGAGAGGACACCTGAAGACTAGGCCAGCTGTGGGAGACTGACTGTGTTTATTCCCTGTCTCATGTCTATTTCTTCAGATGTGACTGGTTTGTGACTTCTCAGTCCCAGATGCATCCTGCACGTCTCTCTTTATGAGAGAGGAAGCTGATGCTGAGCCAGTGGTGCTGCACTCTGTGTGCACCAACATTTTGGCTGCTTAATATCTTGAGCCTAAAATTAGGATCATCTATTGTTTGTGTAGTTTGTGATTTGTGGATTCTTGTTTGATGGTGTTTGGACGTTCTTCTGATGACTGTATTGACTGTGACTATTTGTTGTTGGCACTTTGCGTGATATGATATTTGTTTAGCTAAACTATTGCTTGTATTAACATTTATTAAACTACTACCCAGCAATGTATTTTATTATTTAGTTAGCTGGCCTATCATGTTACTGGGCTTTGTGTGCTTCTTTTTTAGTCATATTTACTAGTGATGGACTATTTATTTAGCTAATTTGTTTCTTTCTTATTTAATTCTGTGTTTTTTTAAATGTATGTTGTTTGTTTATTATTTTATACTATTCAGAGCAGTGACTACTTTTGATACAGCTTGCTGCTTTATAAGTGTTGAAGAAACTTTATATATAATGTTAAACATATATTCTTTAGCTAGTGTTATTGGTTGTGATGATATGACTGGACCAGTTGTTACCTTTGATTGATCTTCGTTTGTTTAATAACGTTCTCTTATTTACCCCCTTCTATTAACTATATACTTGGCTTATCACTCCATACTTTCGTCTTATAAGTGAAGTTATTATGTTGAATTCTCTGTTCATTATATTTAATATTATTAAATATAATTCTATATTACTATTCGACATAATCTATTCTCAGTAATATCTATTCATTAAATATTATCTCTTCTGATGATCTGATCATGATGTATTTGGTTTTGACTGATACTTTGCAGATCAAAGTGTTTTGTATGGTGTTGTTTGATTTTCTGGTGTTGGTGATTGATCCTGGACATGACGACGTGATTTCTGCAAATGATAAGATGATATATGAGATGGTGATGAACTGTCTGCTGAGGCCGTATTTATGAGTGAGCATTTCGAGGCTTGCTGTAGGTAGGCCACTGTATGGCACTGTGTGCAACGACTGGCATTTATAGAGTGGGTTTAAGTGTACCATGATGAGGTTTATGTATTACACTCTGAGTATGTTGGTTGTACTGTTCTATAAAGTTTTTGATGATCTTACCACCTCTTTTGTTGTTACTAATTCACGCTTCTTTTCATTCAGTAATCCATTATTCCCCCATCCATTTTACCTCTGAAACTATATTTTTTATTATAGTGTACTAGATAATCTGTTGATGATGAAACTCTTTCGCCTAATTATGTTTAGTAAACTTTTATTTCTTGTATTAGTGTTGACATGAATATTTATTATGTTTCATGTCTTTTTATTTGTGGTATTTGATAGCATGTTAATGTTGTGTGTGAGGCGCGGGAGGTTGGTCAATTATTAGTTCGGATGCGGTTTGAAATTTGAGTTAACGTTTGTTGAGTTGATTGCCAGAAGGGTGCAAGGTAGAAAGTATGTAGGTAATGTGTGGGTGAGTGCAATTTAATTGATTTAGTTTCGTTCTCTTGTGAACTGTTGTTTTGACACAAAACTAGTGTATCTCTTTTTTTTTCAAACTTTGCTTTATTCTTAACTATTTATACTATGCATGCTTATTCTGTTTCTCTTCATGCTGTTTGTATATACGACTTGTGGGTGTGGGCTGTTGATTTCATATTGCTGCCAGTGTTGTGACAGTGAGGTTGTGTTTGTCATCATGGGATTGTGACCTATTTCATGCATGGACAGAATTTGGATAGATCTAACATTTTTCTACACAAGTGTGTGTGTGTGCTTTTTGTGCTATGCTACTTGTGACACCCTTTGTTGTGTATTCTGTGACATTGGTTCCATCTCTGATTAACTATGCATGGACTGCTGATGTTCTGACCATGGACAATGGATTGTTTCTCTTTCTTTGCTTTTACATGATGGCAAAGTACCACATTACATTCTGCCACACGTTACTGTACCTACCACATTGTTAGCTGACTTTTACTACATTCATTGCTCCCATTCGCCTGTGATGTGGGCTTGTTAGCGTATACTACTAACAATACTGACTTTCTATTCACTTCTTCCATTGATGATGCTGATATGAGTGGTTATGTGGAGATGTATGTAGATTTTGAATATGATTAAGCTGAAAAATGTTGTGCCTGTCTGTTCTTTATCATTTCACTCTCACTCTATTCATATTACACATTTTCCACATCTGTAAATCATTTTTATTAGTTGTTTTGTTAATAAATGATAAACTTTTATGATGAATGATATTCCTGATTTAATTTTACTTAGGCATATGATCGCACAATATGTGTGAAAATGAGTAAATGTATCTGTTTTGTGTTGTTCAGTTTGTAATCTAGTTTCTGCATTATAAATCGTTTTCAGACTATACATGAGATAGCACCTGGCGGTTTCTTGCGAATGACTGTTACACACTCTTACCATTCTTCCATATTCATAGATGATGTTTTTTGATTCTTCTGTGTCATATAAAATGATGATCATGATGGAGATTTTATTCAAGTATGTTATATGGAGATTTGGAAAAATATTCAGTGTTGTTATTTGTTCTAGTGTGAGACAACATTCCCTGATTTTCTAGAACATAGGTGTGGTGTTTTGTTGATCTGAGGATGTTCCATGGTAATATGAGCTGTATGAGTTGGAACGGTACGAACGTCATGGTAATTAACAATGAAGTAATAATAATATGAGCTGGCTTTGCATTTTCATACTATAAAGCAATATCTTTGTTGTTATAACTCTACTATTATTTAACTATTTACGGATAATGTTGCTATAATAATCCAAGTGAAAGAAAAATAAATTAGTTCAAGAAGCAGTAACTTTAGGTAACCGAGAGATGTGATATTGACAAAAACGATATCTCGATATTTTATCGATAGCAATGATTAGACAATATTTAGCTGACTGTGTCGGGATGACTTTTAAAGACTACCGTGGATTTCTAAAATTCTGCATATTATATGTGGTGGTCACTGGTCAGTTCACAGATGTCATAGAAATTAATATTTTCAGAAACATTTAAATTGAGTTTTACATTTTATGAGCAATACATTCGTCTAAAATGGAAGCTTAATATTACAATCTTGTTTATTGAATTGTTGTATAAAATCATAATGCTTTGTGGAGAAAAAAACGTCACTCTTCATGTGATATTGATTAACTATTTAAGATGCTATAAATATGTACAAGACTGAATTCAGTGAAAGAATACACTCTGATTAGCGCCGGCTCTCTCTAGATGTTTTCTTTGATTTTTGCGATATTCTCATAATCTCAAACCCCACATCATTAACAATACCGTTACGATATTATTGCGTGCGAAATATATTACGTCCTGAAGTAAAACAGTATGTAACTCGGTCTAATTATTATTATTTCTTTACTCGGCCTAATTCGTTTAGCGAATGGAGCTGGTTGTCACCACGTTGTCATTTGTAACCAACAATCTATGATTCTTCCCCCCGGCCACGGAAAAAAAATGACAGCACTTATACTTAGTCAATAAAATGTTTCCATCAAAGAAATGGGCCAACTTCCATTGAACACACACTTTATTAGGATAATGAGTAAACAAAAATTCTACAAAACAAAAGAAAACAAGTTCAATTATCATGTGAAGCGATAAAATAGCTTCTCTTCCCTGCGAACGGTCAAATGAGCAATGTGAATGTTTAACTTAAACCAAAAATTAAACAAAAGATAAGATGGCATCTATATTCTTATCCATAATTTGTTCATTTGTCCACATTTTTTCAAAACGTATTTTTTTTTACAGCGTAATAAACAGTCAATAGTTTAACGATAGGCATATAAAGTGAGAAAAGTGTTGCCATAGTTTATTTTAAATAGGGTTAAAGTGCACAGCCACTGTCTTTTTCTCAACTGCTTACATCTGTCACACAATCTCTAAAGCCTGACACTCAAATACCAAAACCACACACCAAATCTGCAAAACCAATTCTCGGCCTTTGAGTCAGATATGAGGCATTTTGTGTGTGCGCTTCTTGGTTTTGTGTGTATTTTTGAATAAAAAAGAGGCACAGTTTTGAAAATGCATATAAGCAATATATATATATGTAATATATATATATATATATATATATATATATATATATATATATATATATATATATATATATATATATATATATATATAAACAAGTATCGGTTTAGGCACCGTTTAGGCATTTTAAAATGATCGATTTGGCAACGATATAAAAAAACCCAAAAAGATACCCAACCCTACTGGTTACCGACACCCTTCAAAACATCTTCTGAAAACATTTTATGAGGATACTTCTGTTTGGTAAGGGATAACATGAGAAAAAGCCCCATCTCCGAGCTGGAGTAAATAATGCATTGCGAACCTTAAAAAAAAAATTCATAAAATAAGCTGGAAAACTGAGCACGATAGCACTGTGCCGCTCATTAATTTACTGCACATGCACAAAAAGTCTCTATTTACTCATTTCTTATTCTGTAGACATGCTCGCAGAGTAGAAACACAGCACAAGTTTACCCCGCAGATGCAGCCCTTGGATAATTTTGACACAAAAACAGAAATGTTACCCAAGGCTTCGTTTTCGTTCCTATCTGCAGCACAAATACGGAACAATGAGAATGCAAGTGCACGGCGATCGTGATCACACACACCGAAACTCATAAAGCGGCATGCAAGGATGATGATTTTTGGGGCACACAGCTACCGCTAGAAACTGAGAGACGTAATATGCTGCACCTGCTACTGTCAGAGAGCATTGGCTCTGCGAATATTTACCTTTTTCTAAAGGTTGGATTTCAAAAGGCCTTTCAAGTCATGCATCTGATCCTCAGGTGTTTTTAAAACCAATGCAAAAAGGGAAATTTTACAGAACTCATACTTGGATTTCTTTGCATTTTCAGAGCTGTTTAGACGTCTGCTGGCGAGAGTCATCATCCCTTCCCACCTCTGGTTTTCTGTGTGACAATGGCTGTGGGTTTTGTGTCTCTGGAGCTCTAGCTGGAGTGGCACTCAGCTGTAGGTAATCTGGTCATGCCCCATTAGGCTTGTGTGGGACAGGTTTAGCGTAATCTGTCACGCCCCGTGGGGTTTGGGAGGACCTAGCTCAAGTGTAATTTGGGATTATGTCTGTAGCACTGATGTCTTGGGATTCAGGAAAGAATCAACATTTGTGTCACTTTCTGTCCCCACGACCTAACCCGTGCTGCTTTTGTGCTGTTGGGATTGATGTGTTTTACAAGGAAAATACGAGAAACTGGACTCTGAAACTGGAAAACTGAAGTTTTCACAGCATCTCAAAGTTTGTAGTCAGAGGTGGTTCGATAGAACACAACAGTTGGTGGTAAATCATCCATTCATTTTCCCAATAGAAGAAATAGAATTTTAAATGTAACACTGTGCTTTTAGGAGAAAACTACTGTGAGTTATTCACACTTTACCGAATCCATAACATTCTTGTTTTAGCGTTATATTATTATTGCATTTCCACTGAAGAACTGCACATAACTTTACAGAGTGATCCACCAATCAGAGATGCTGACTTAACTTAAAAAAGTTGACTTAACTCAAAAAACTTAAGTTAACTCAACTGGCAAAACTAATTTATCTAATGAATAAAAGTCAGTCTGTTGAGTGTTAACTCAGAGCAACCAAAGAAGTTTTTTTTAGCAATTATTACTTAGCAATGCTACTTTTTTTCCTCTTTCTTTAGATTTATGTTTATTTTAGAGGTAGTATACTTAAAACTACAGTTAAACATTTGCACTATGCTGACAGACAAATGTATTAAACAAGCTACAATGAGATGCACATACAAAGAACCTCAGCTCACGATTCTCAATGGTGAAGCGAATAATTCCTCAAATTCCACGAAAATATGAACTCTGATCTACATGTCAGATAACTGACATTGACACTAGCAGCATAAATTAAGCCAGTAAGAACAATTATAGTATTTTAATAATAATTACAATATGTATATATATTTTTCGAGCTGCAATATATGCAATATTATTTAGCGTAAAAGTGTTTGTTCAGATGACTCAATTTGAGAAGTTGGGAGAACATTTGGATACAATATGAAGTATCGAAGTAAGGTAAAAAAAAAAAAAAAACTACTTTTGCTAACAACATGTTTTGAGTATTTTTGTTCAGTTGACACAAAAAATTTAAATGAACTTTACTAAAAATGATTTGTTCAGGCTACTTTTTTTACATTGGTTAGTGGACATTTTTGTTCTTTGTGTGAATGTGCAATTTAATAACATGATTTGATTACGTGATTCAGTATGCTTCCTGGGAAGAGTGGTTTCTGGTGTCATAATAAAATATGTATTACAGTTATTAAGTATTACATCAGGAAAAAAGAAGGTGGTCACTGTCACACTTTTTCTACCCTTTTTCTGTTCTTTTTGTAACTATGGTGACTGTGCAGTGGAAAAAGTTTTTTTAATATATATAAAAAAAACAAACATATATATATATATATATATATATATATATATATATATATATATATATATATACACATATATATATATATACATATATATATACACACACACACATATATATATATATATATATATATATATATATATATATATATATATATTAGCATGTTCACATGGTGCAAAGTAAGCCATTTAGTAGTTACGAACCCATTTTTCAAATCTCTTATCAGTTTTTATTTGAACTGACATATAATGCGTGCTTTTTATTTACTACTGAAAACTAGCTTATTAAAGCACTCTCAATTTTTCAATGTCAGAAAATATATATTGTGCAGGAAAAATATGGATGGATCCACAAGACTAGTGTTAGCTTTCAGCAGACCGTCACTTTATCACTTTCTGTCTTTCAGTTTTCTCTGTTTGTGTATGCATGCGTGTGTGTGTGTGTGTGTGTGTGTGTGTGTGTGCAGCCCTGTTGCCCATTCTCAGCAATTCCATTATCAGATTGATGCTTTCACACAAGGTGGGCTTAGCTGGCTGCTAATCTTCACACTTCCGGCAGGGCGAGTGGAAAGCTCAGCAGCTGATAACAAACCTACATGCCACATAGAATTAATTGGCTAATTATCATAGTGGATGCGAGAGCAGAAAAATCTAGACCTCACAAATCAGCTTTGTCCCTTGGCATTCTTCTCACCATCAGGTCAAATCCTATTTATCAATTAGCAGGCTTAATGAGCATGTAAATGGACATGACTATGTCATGTTCCAAATGATGATATTTCCACTTTCTATTAGGTGGCCTTAACTACTATGCAAACACATAATACTGCAAGCACACTGTTTTACTACTTATCAATTAGCATGGTAAGATTTTAGTTTAAGGTGTTACATGTGACATGTACTTACTATTATACTAACAATAAATTCTGCATAATTGCGTGCAAGTAACCCTAAGTCAAACCGTAATCCTAACCCAAGCCATATATTAAGTACATGTTGTTAATTAATATTACTTAGTACTTAAATGTATAATAACACTGCAACAAAGACACTTTAAAATAAAGTATATTGAAGTAAACTACTATATAAACTATATATACTATATAGACTACTATTGAAGTGGGATACCGGTAAGGTTAGGGACAGGTTTGGTGTTATGGATAGGTTTAGGGTGGGTTAAACTGTGAAATTATAATTAATCCACCTTTAAACTTACCCATACCACCAAACATGTCCTTAACCTTACCCATATCCAACCTCAACATAAGCAGAAGTGTTTGGCAATACAATATGAAAACAATAAGTACATTGCACTTATTTTTGATGCAAGTATATAGTAGTTAAGGCCACCTAAAGGGGTCATATGATGTTGCTGAAAAGAAGATTATTTTGTGTATTTGATGTAATGGAATGTGCTTCTCTAGGTTTAAGGTTAAAAAACGCATTATTTTCCACATACTGTATATTATTGTTTCTCCTCTGAGCCCCGCCTTCCTGAAACGTTTGGATTTAACAAAGCTCATCATTCTGAGAAGTGAGGTGAGCTCTGATTGGTCAGCTATCCAATGCGTGGCTATTGGCCGAATACCACAAGCTTTTAATGGAAATGTTATGCCCCTTACCATAATGTGATGCCGTGTCTCGGCATGCTGATACAAAAACCATAAAACCCCTTTTTTGCTGCATCCAGAGGGGGAGTCATGGCCTAACGGATAGAGAGTCGAGTCAGACCTGTAACCCGAAGGTTGTGGGTTTGAGTCCTAGGTCTGGCAGGGATTGTAGGTGGGGGGAGTGAATAACCAGCGTTTTCTGCAATACCACGACTAAAGCGAGACCCTTGAGCAAGGCCCACCCACTGCCTCGGGTGTGTGTGTGTGCGCACTATGGATGGGTTAGTTCTAGGCCACAAGTCACATCGTTTCACTTTAATAATTACTGAGTATAATGACTTAATGCCACATACTGTGTTTTTGTGCGTCGTGTTACATTGAGCCTCGTAAACATAACGACAGAAACAGAAATGGCAGAAAATGTGCAGTAATCAACATTGTCAAACTCGCGTTTGATTAGTCAGCGACAAATCCTTTAAATATGAAAACATAGGTACTTACAGACTGTGAGTCAGAAGCGCCAGACTGTCCTTGCAAAGTTGGAAATGCCCCACTTTATAGTCTCTGTGTACAGCCAGGATAGACTGCTCTCCAGGTTCAGGAACCAGTGCTCCATACTGAACTGAACCACTGAACACTCTCTAAAATTTGGGTTGTTCCAGAACAGTGTTGTAAATACAGCTTAACCCCTGATTTTTCTTTTGGAAGGACAAACAATTCACTTTCACAATGAAAAGAGCATCTCCAGAACACGGCGTCCGCAGCAACATACATCAAGAATCATAGCTCTGCATTCTTTCTTTTACGCGTTATGAACATAAACCCACACCATAATTTAGAGAAGTTGGAGGCATCTATAAATGAGCCAATTCAGAGGGGATGTGGACAAGTCACAACTTTTATAAAGACTATCTGTTTGATTTTGAGACTTTAGTCTTTGCAATTTTAGTGATCTTATTAATGCATTAACGGATTTTAACACTCGTTAAAACTTGAAACCCCCTGAACTCGTTGGTAAAATACACTGCTGTTTATTTCCAACACAAAAAGTCAGTTGGAAGGTTACTGGAGGACACTTGCGGACTGCTCAACACCGTTTAGTTCCCATTAAAGCTAAGCTAGGAAATTTATGCACGGTTGTCTCCTAGTGGAACTACACAAATAAAGCATATTGTCAAGCAATCTTTACAAACGACGCGCTTCCTGCAACTCAAACATCACAAAAACAGCTCTCACAGGTCAATCAAAGTGAACATCACATCTCACCTAGGTTACTTTCAATAAAAGGACTGACATATTATGAATAATTTTAACTTGAAGTGTAGCTTACATCTTATGTTTATAATGTTTTTTTTTTTAACGCACACTTTCCATATCCTAATATTATGTCTAACATGTGTTTAAATATCACTATTGATAACGATTATATGATTTAAAGACGAGATTTTCAAAAGTGTACCTGCACACAATCGACTATACTTCAGTATATTTTCAGCGGGATACTACTTCTGCACAACTGAAGTGCGTTAAGTCCGTTAAGCCGTTTCAATTTCGTCTACGAAAAGTACAATTGCAACATTCACTTTTGCAGAAGTAGTATTTGTACTAGGGATGCCCTTGAGGTCAGGAAAAACATTTTATACATTTAAGCAAAAACAAAGGAGACCACAAGCAAGTGTGCTAACTTTTTCTTTTTAATTACGTCCTTTAAACTTGTGCATCAACTTCAGACAGGAAACTGTGTGCACTTCATTTTGTTTTCACAATATGGTCAAAATTAGTTTGTATCTGAAAAATCTTTAAATACATCTTATCCATTTGAAACCATTTACACACAACGTCTCGGCACTGAGTACTAGCAGTCTATTAGAAACCGGGGGCATTGAATATGAAGCGTATTAGCAGTCCTCTTCACTTTGTATATATATATATATATATGTATATATCACACTTCTGAATCATTTTCGTCATTTCTAGTTATCTCAAGTAAAAATATCTTTCTTTAAATATGATTTCCTTTACATGATAAAAATAGGATCTGTCCAAAATGTTTGTGTTTGTCACATAAACACTACCAGGCATGCTCGGCACTTCCCCCCGTCCTGCGTGCGCTTATCGCGAACCGAACTCATCCTCATGGAGGCCAGGTGATGTGATCCTGAATGTGTTTTCCGTCACACGGGGCTCATCCATGCGGAAGCGCATCAGTCCCAGGGGCACATCGCGACCTTAGACTCTGGCGTGGGGATTCCACAGGACAGCCACCCCCCGTATCAAGAGAGAGATGCCAATGATTGTGTTGATAAAAATCATTACAAAATGTCGATATTCTTTAATTGTACAAAACACCTTATTATTATTATTATTATTTTTTTATATAGAAATCTTACATTTGCACAAGTTTACATGAGGATTCTTTTTCTGAAATCAAATTCACAAAGTACAAACATTAACCTGAAATGAAATGCGGTTATAAAAAAAATAAAAAAAAGAAGAAAACATTAAATATTAAATTTCAGCTATGCGTGTTCAAAGTCGCTGTGACCGTCATAGAAAGAAAAAAAGCTAAAAAAAAAAAAAGAAACATTTGATAAATGTTCGAATAAATGCATCGCGGTAGTTGGAGTTCACTCATCCAATTTTTGGAGAGGTTTCCGGATGAATCTCATGAAATGTGTTCAGATTTTATTAGCAGGTAATATTTCAGCTCAAATGGAAATAAAAGAAATTATTATCAATATATCTGATAGCATAAATGAAAAGAAGAATATTTTAGGACCATTTTTATTCATTTTTTTTGTGGTATTATTGTCATGACAGTTCAAAACACATTTACCTCTCTTTGCTGGAAAAAAAAAAATTACAGTGAATAAAAATCACTACTGTAATATATAAAAATACTTTTTTGTTTTTATAATTTGTTGTACCGTTTAATTTACGCTTACTGATGTATAGATTCTGTATATTCTCTAGAATATGACATACTCTAATGAGAATCACTAATACGTGTAAAAAAAAAATGCAGATGCATTACGCTACTAAATTTAAAAGCTGAGAGGTTCACATTCAAAACAACAAAACCAATAATAATAAAAAAAAAAAAAAAAACACAGACAATTTAAACCTAATCTTATGAAATTTAGCTTCTCCAATAAAAGTATCTTTTTTAAAAAATGTTTCGATATTTTCACTTTAACTAAAAAAAGAATTATATATTTTTTTTTTGTTTATTTTTTTTTATTTTTGTAGTGTAAAGCAAATTCGGACAGAAAATATTCAGTTGGGCAATGCGTTAAATAAGCTCAAAATGAACACAAAAAATGCAATGGTCCTGAAGAAAATAAAATGAAACGGATTCCATAACACGCTTTTGTGAGATTCACCCTTAGTCATAGCAACGCTCAGCAGGGGCCCGGAAAATGAAAGTGGTATATTGCCTGTTGCTCTGTCCTGCTTCCATTGCTTGTGAGTGTGGGTGAGAAACACGCTGAACGATTTCGGTGATATTGCTGTGGCCGCTCAGCAAAGAGTGCTGCGAACTGATTGTTTCCGAGTACTTTTTTATTTATTTATTTTTTTGTACATTTTGCTCCTAAAAGTAGCACAGGTACCGTACGTGTTAAAAACCTGTCCGTATCTGTCAGGACGCATCTCCTCGTTCTCTCTAAAGGACTCGGCTGCTCTCCGTGGACGGACAACAGCCAAGTGTGTCATCAAACCCAAAATAATACGAATGTAATGAGCGGACAAACCTCCCTCTAGCTGTGTGTGTGTGTGTGTGTGTGTATTTCCTGCTAAAAGTTACCCTGAACGCTGGCACCGGTCAGTCTTTGCTCTGGTGGTGATCTGGAGCGATGAGGTAACTAAAATTTTGCCCAGATTCAAGTTATTTCCACAGGAAATATGTTTCAGTTTCTTCTGTTGGTTTCAGTAACTAATTGTTTGAAATGACATTTAAGATCCCTTCCCCCGTGTAGAAAACCGACTTCCTCCCAACCCAAATTTCTCCCCTCCTCCGAGCTCAAGAAAGAGCGAGCTGGTGTCCCTTTTAAGCCATGGTCTCTTTCCCTGGCAGTCTTCGGTCATTGAAGGTGTGCATGTTGATGACTTCATCCGTTTTGACCATGACGGGCGGCTGCGGCTTGTGTTTTAGCCGGCGCTGGCACTTGAGGGAAACCCGTAGCTCGTCCACCATGGCGCTGCAGAAGGATCTCTGCGCAGAAGGACAGAAGAACAGAGCTGATTGGACGCCCCTTCACTTCTGACACACACACACACACACGCTCTGGCTCTTGGCTCCTGGAAAGGTGGAGGACAGTGGGTCAGTGATGGATAGCAGGGGGGTGAAAGGTGGAAATGGAGATGGGATGGAATGATTACGCCGGCGTCCGTGTGGATGCACAACGCGAGCGTCATAACAAAAGCGATTTCTCCGTGGCAGATTTCACCTTGCTTCCTCCTGCCAGGATGCTGCGTGATTTATTGATGCGTATGATTTTTCTTCAGATTTAAATCCCGTATAAGCGTATCGGCCAATTAAACACGCCCCCTCCCGCTCTCCAAACAAGAAGCAAACGGTGAGATTTTCAGCGGTGCAACGGTGAAGCAAGCCAACGTCTGATTCTTTTTCAGAAATAATTAACAGACGTTATTTTTCGCCTTTACAAAGTCTCACGGCTCGTTCAGGTTTGTTTGCCTTTGCTTGGAAAAATGGTAAAAAGTAAACACATTCGTTCTTGCTAAAAGCGCGAATCGTGTGCGTTGTGAATAATTTCGTCTCGCAGGAAATGCTTCGTGCTTTTTATTTGCAGCATTTTCATTACAGATGCGTTCGTGAGAGACGTGAGGATATGAAGCAGTAAGGTGCTCGTGAGGCATTCCAATCGGAGTGTTCTTACCCAATGATCTGCCTTCTTCATAGCGACATCCTCCACAACAGCCAATAACAGAACATTAGCAACTAGCTTACGATTACTGGCAGCAAACTTTAATAACTGACGCTTTGACAAATTCAGCTACTGGGCTAAACAGAAGGAATTATTACGTTTGCATAATGCCGTTGATCACAACTGGAGAAAATATGGACTCTTCGCTCATTTTCACTAATGCACTTAAAGTTAAAGCAATGAACAACGTACTTAAACAGTTTCCATATAATGCATGGTGCGAAGTATCCATTATGCCTTTTAATGCAGGTCATAATGCATCGCATAAATAATTATAACTACAATTACGATACTTATGCATTCATGTTTACACCTTTAGAAAGCGTAATGAACAAATATAAATCATTGCGATGCATATTATTAATATGCAATGCATTACACATAAAGTCTTACCATAATTAGAAACACACATAACAGTTTAATTTGTTCTATTAATATTAATATTTCTGAATTAAACATAACTATGAGTGATACCTCTTTCAAAGACTACCCTTAAACAGTATTTTATGTATATGTCTGTATTTATTTATTTAATCGTTTATATATTTTTATTGGATCCAAAAGCGTGATCATAAAAAAAAAAAAAAAGTGGTTATGTCAATGATAAACTGGATTTAAAACATGAACGGACGGCGGTGACCTTTAGGAGCGAGGTTACAGGTATACTGTACTTTAGCAAACTGAAATTAAGCAGCAAAAAGCAGAGGTGGAAGAAATGGGTTAATAATATTTATGTAAAATGTGCAAAAAAGGAAAACGAGAAGCAGAAATATTATATTAATCCTTTTATTAAACATGGGTTGATATGTGCCTCCGTGTATGTGTAATCTGGAGCATACACTATCAACAAAATCTTCATAAAATACATAAAGAAGCCATGAACAATTCTACAAAATAAGTTGCAGTTCCCATGCAATATTTGACGCATTAGCTAAAATGTTACAGATGTTGAACCCGTGAACTTTTATCACCGATGCAAATGTAAATGATTTTAACAAGATCTGACTAAATGCGCGTTTCTTTTCTGGTGGTAGGAAAACCGCAGGAAATCTACATCACATTACGTTAGAACCATTTATACATTTTAATCTAAAGCAATAAGATTGTTGGTCGGACTGTTGGCTCTTTCCTAATCTTACAAAATAGAGGCAATTATAAAATGCAAATTTCCGGAGGAGCAAGAGGCATTGCCATACGATGGTTTTTTTTTTTTCTCCTTCTGCAGAATAGTGTAAGAGTATACTGAACAAAGGACAGCGGTGCCAATCTTCTACAAAAATACTTTAATTGCCTCTCTATCATTTTCAGTCGCAAGATTCGATATTTTGAATGTCCTCAAGTGTGTGTTTTATGTAACACTGCTATGTGTCGAATTAAAACATTAAAATCAATCATCTGATGTTTCGAACTTATATTTAGAGTCATGAAACCTAAGCTCTCTGTTAATTACCACTAACGAATCAGTTTAATGCCAGAATATTGCCGCAAAAAATAAACACGGCATTTTTTCCTCTTTGTTAAGTTGCGGATTTTCTCGGTGATACTTTAGACCAACTTTCGTTGAGTAGTTAGCAAATGCAATGAACTATAAGTCTTTTTATGTCTGTAGATCTCCAAACCGAAAGGCACCCCCGATCTCGGCTCTGGATCTGTGCTCTTTATCATTGGCCGGTAGGTTTACCGCGTCGATGTTATCATTAAGCAAGGATCAGGCAGCAAAATAACGCATTGCCAGAATATTTGTGAACGTCAATACGATGACTTACAGCAAACAAACAAAAGCACTTAGAGAGATCGATACAATGAACCGGGGGTGAGTATAAAAGACACTTCTTCCACCGAGAGCGAATAAGCCGGCAGGTCAGAGAATTTCGGTTATGCGTAGTTAGAGTGCACACTTCTATGCGAACCTCTTTAAAGATCACCAAACTTCTATCAGTTATGTTTAGACAATGCAATATGCTCAGAATATGTGATGTGAACACACAGCAAGACAACTTTTTATTTTGTCACTGGGCCATTATGGCCTTCCATATTAAAGTAAAACAAATGCAATGCGTTAAATTATTATTCTATTTGTGTGGTAATTACAGAAAAAGTTTTGACTTTTTAATAATTACTACCGTAAAAATAAACAAGGGCAATAAAATGCATATTGCAAATTTCGCTGCAGTTTTTTTTAAAAAAGTGCTCTATCCGTGCTAAAAGGTAATGCTCTATCATGTTGGAAATATGCCTTACACCGAATTCAACCGTAAACATTTACGAGAGTGTCAACAAATGCAAAACTAATATAAAAACGCATTTGTTGGTGCGACCGTGCCATTTCGACTTCCTTGTGCGCGACGTTCAAAAGCATCAGTTTTCATATAAATATCGTTTCGAAGTCATAACGTGGTATTCTTCAATTTAAATGTTATGCCACGAGACCAGGTAGGATCGAACGGTAGCGACATCAACTGGAAAGGGAAGGTAATCAAATCAAATCAAATAAAGAATATTAAGCAAACCTGCAGTTTAGTTTAGTATGTGAAAAGCGCGGCTCGTTAGTAGAATTTCTGTGTGTGTGCTTAAACATGCTATGTGCCATACGAGAAAATTGCGAGTAAGACAATTGGAGTTTATTCGTTTCAAGCTGCTTTTTCTTTACCGCATTATTGACCGTACACTTCAAGCATTCAGTGGCTCTGCAGATCAAGTATACGAGTGAAGTGGATATGGGGAAAGAACAACACATCTGTTGAGGCGAGATGACACAATGGCGGCCATTTGAGCAAGTAAAGCCCAAGCCCTTCTGTCTTCAGAGACTTACATCAAGAAGGACTGTTTGCTCTCCAGACACAGGCACTGTCTGTAAAATATTACCAGTGAAACATACCTCATGCTTTGCTTGCAGCACCACAACATTAAAGCCAATTTTAGACAGAATTAATAATGTTTTGCATTGATCTGTAACAGATTCTTTCATACTCGGAGGCGTGAGTTGAACTTAGCTGACTGGCTGACTTACATTAACACAAAATTGCAAACCCATTTCTTGTGATTATCTTACGCGATTTGTTTTCTCCGTAGAGACTTGCTTAATAACCCTAAACTCTTATCATATCCTAACAGATTTCGAATGTTCACTGCAGTCCAGAAATGTGAAAATGTTGCTTTACCTTTTCCAGCTGTGCGTTTTGTTTGGACTTATAGAGAAACTCCCCGACTGCCACAAACACGGAGAGGACGAGTCCCGCAGCCAACACTATGAAAATGCCACCGATGTTCTGGACGCCCAACGCGCTGGCCTCTTTATTCTCCTCCTCAGGACAGCCGTTTCCTCTCCACCACTTCTCCTTCATCATGTGCAGCTTCCCTTCCTCCTGTAGCTGCAGGATCGCGATGGTGATCTTATCTCGGTACGGGGACCCTGAAGGGCCAGGAGAGGGGGAAAGCGAATTAGTTCTCTTAGCATCTGCTCATTCCTGTTGGTCAAATGGATGTCACCTCACAAAACATTCATATCCGTGACATATGGGTCGCTTTTGACCTCGAAATAAAAAAAGATAGAATTATACGGCTGCAAGCAGGGATTAATGAGCAACTAAGCGGGCATTTCAAGGAGCATCATACCAAAAAATTAAAAAAAGAGAGAAATTAAAGACATTAAAACCTTTGAATACCGTCACTTGCAAGTTAACATAATTGCTTAATACATTTTTTTAATTAATAGGTGACAAGAAATACAGCCTCAGAATATGCTTTGGTATCTTGAGGTCAACTTTGACGTTGAGTTCAATTAAAATTTCTGCCACTGAAATAAAAAAAAGACTGGCTAACAAATAAGTTAAAAAAAAAAAATTAAATTAAAAAGTTGAAAATAAAGTATTGGGTAGGGTTAGGGTTTATTTTCCCAATAGGGGTGTCAACCATAGCATCTATTTAATAATTTGAAATTAAATGAACATTTACACTCAATAAGTTGTAATTCTGTTTTATAATGTCCTTCAATACTGAGGTGCAGGTAATTGCCACTTGCAGCTATTTGCACTTAAATAATGCTGCTATTTTCAATTACTGTAAATATAATCTATTGCTGTTTGCACTTAGTGTAAATAGCATATCACAAAAAAATGAAGACAGAAAGTGTTTTTTTTAATACACCAATGCATTTGTAAAATATAGAATGATGCGGATGACGCCCACGAAGGGGAATGCTGAAATGCTGAAAGAAAGAATGCTGAAAGAGATTTTAGGATAAAGGTAAAAAAGTCTATTTTTCATATCTATCTCTTGACCAGCGGGTGGTGATGTGTGGAAACTGCTCGTGTATCTTTAGGTCATGGTTATCACGCATACCAAGTTTGGTCTGAACACGCTTAAATGGAAATATAGATTCACATCCATCTCGGCATGGTCTTTCTTGAACATGCTGATGTGCTATACACTCACTGTTTGGTCTATTGAAAAAAAATATTTAGTAACTGCGCGACTGTCCTTCATCGGTTCCATAGAGCAAAGTCAAATTCCAGAGCAAAGATGATGAAGAAGAAAACTAATGGATACAACAGGTGCCTTCACACCTCTTAATTTTTCTTATTTAAAATCAAGCCTTTCTCTTCCTTTCTTTCTTTCTTTCCTATGAATTAGTTGTTTTTATTCACAACGCAGACTGAACAATCCGTTCGAGAAAAACACTGCCTCCACGATCCGGTAACAGCAGTTCTATTAGTTAACAGTTCAATGGAGGGGAAGATTATAAGTGAATAACGAATTCAATTTCAGTCTGTTGCTGAAATGCATGGCTTCAAAAGACCTTGAATACAGAGCACCAGCATTTGCAATTTTTTTGAGCCTTACATTTACAGTAAATGTGAACCGCTATCGTATTGTGGAGACGCTTTAAAATATCAGACGATCTCAAAGAAAGCATATTCTTTAAAGCATATTCAAACATTCAGTACATTCAAACTGACTGACTTGAGGAAAGCTGAGACGGTGAAAAAGGAACACGAAGTTTGTCACTTCGGTGGTGTGAGATTGCAATTCTCACAGAGCAGTACAGAGGTGAGAAATCCAGACACTAATGCAGTACGAGCCATAAAAGCCTAATGCTGTTGGTTGAAACACAGCTCCCAGAGTGCCATTGATAACACACCAATAAAACCCAATTACATTCGAGGGACTGGCATTTCCCGCTTTTATCTATTTATTTTCCGTTTAATTAAAACTAGTTGCTGTTCTTAATTTGAGGTAATGTTTCCTTCTGGGCCTCCTTCCGGGGCTTCGATTCGTAACTCTCCCCCTTTCCCATCGGCCATTTTACCTCCCTCGCAGAAATAGGTAAACACGCCGCGTTCCCTTCATTCAACACAGATCAAAAAACGGCTAGAGAGGCGCTTTCTCGTTTCTTTTGAAATACGAAGCGGAACAAGAGCACTCACAAACCTCGCTGATCCTTTCATGTTGTAATGCTGTAGTTAACTCTCTATAATAAGGATTGTAGCGTTGCCTGAATAATTGAGAACTCAACTGTTCTTTTGCTCAAATACCACACGAGTATTTGAAACACAAAGTGCTCTTTAATATATGTATAGTTGCTCGTTGGTAGCGCTTTTAATCCTTTACTTCAAAATTCTTGTGCAAGAATTAATAAAATAAAAAATAGAATGAATGAATGAATAAATGAATGTCACAATAAATCCATATGCACAAGAAAATAAAAATAATATTCAACGCAATATTTAACTTTTTTAATGATAAATTAATACTTTGTGTAAAATCAACAATTCGGTTGATTTACTATGGTTTTAATCTTACTTTATTTACAATGTTTTTTGCAGCTGACCTTCAGTTATTATTCTGAATGAGTGGGAATCATCCACTTAATAAAACCATCTAAATCATTTGATAATAAAACTATTTATGGTTTAGTTTTTTTATTATTATTATTTAAAAAGGACACAAAAGGCCTCATTTAAGATAAATGATTTTAATCATTAAATGGGCATGAATTTACAGACATGCCAACTTTTTTTCTGTCCGTTCTTCAACATCAGACCAGTAACGTAATAAATCCTTGACCCGCTGTACAGCACAAGGTTCTTCGAAACCCTTTCTTGAAATGGATGAGGTACCTTTAGAAGGTAAGGACAGAAGATAGCTTAAATGAAACGGAATGATAAGGGTTTACTTGGATACCGGTAGCTCCTCATGCACAAGCAAACTACTGACAGATGTTTGATGACATGGCATTGTACATGACTCTTCTTAATGATGCCTCCAGGGACGGGGCCCGTCCGCACGCTGAAAGCTGACTGGGGGGCTTTCTATTTCCACAATCCTCAAGGGGCAAGCAGCACTGCCCTGGAACGGCGATATACACCGCAAGTGCTACACACATTTAGCAAGACAATGAAGTCACAAGTGAAAAAGGGAGCTCACAGCGGTGCTCAAACTAAAGGGTGAAGTGTGCGGGGGGGGTTTAGTGGTAAAATACTTCTATCCCAGTTTACAGGCATTTAAGTAAAGCTATTTATATGCTAACTTCTGGGAAAATATAAGCAATGTGGTCCTTTAGGGCATTCGCTGATGCAACGGCCAATGGTTTGAGTTTGGTGCACGACTACCTGTTCTGAAGATGAGGAGGAAGCCAATGTCTACATGATACGCTCTTGTAGTGTACTTTGCATTTTAAAAGTATATTTAGATCATTTGCAAAACCAGATAACTTTCAAAAATCGTTTTTTTAAATGATGTTAACACGTTTTAGTTATCTGCTTTGTAAAGTTATTTTCTAGCCAAAATAACCCAACTGCAGTTTGGTTTTGATTAACTGGAATGCACAATAAAAAAAAACACAATTTCTGTGTCACGGATGTGGTTTCGCGGGAAAGAGCACACGGCACGTAAAATAAACTTAAACGGATCTAATCCAAATGGGCAAAATAAATATGCAAAGGCTGGCAGAACAAAAAACCACATATAGACCTCGGGAACAAAAACCACGTATGGACATTGACGATCGGACAAACTCAAGACAAACACACGGGACTTAAATATACAACGTAATTGACTAACTAACGAGACACAGCTGAAGACAATTATACAATTCACACGAAGGGAAGGTAGGGCACAGAGAGCACGCGCGACAAGAGATCCAGAGATGTGACAGAAAAATAATAATAATGATAATGATAACTGGAATAAATAAAATAAAATAAAAGGCCACTTAAAAATACATTTCCATGACTATGTTTCTTTACACTTATGTACACTTTTAAAAAGTGCACAAATGTGTGATTAAACGTTTTAACCATTGTTTTAATAATCATTTGTTGTTATTTTAAGATATATTCTACTAAATTCCAACTTCACTAGAACAAACGTGTAATTTCCAATATATCTGAAAGCATACATGTTTTAATATATTGAATTAAATATTAATTTAGTCAATAATCAGTATGTTCAGATATACACAAGCCATTATACATTTATATATGCACGTACAGGGATTTTTTTTTTCACTGACCGGTCAATTTTGCTTAAAAAATATTTAAGTTCATAACTTCTACTTGTTGCCGACTTGTTGAGTGCTATTGTTTGGAATTATTTATATTATAAAAATATACTTCATTGCGAAATTAAAATCGGAGGCAACAAGTCACTGTTAATAAGTGAGTCATTGTGACTGAACCGAATCAACACAGCTGATTAAACAGCTGATTCTTTCAGGAATGAAACATTGTGAAGTTGTTTAGAGACGCGAAACAGTTCTGTGGCTGTTTGATTTCTGTTGGTGAATTACAGCAAAAACAGACAATATGATGTTAAAGATGTAAGTAATATGAGAATAAATTTTTACTTATTTAAAGAAATAAAAAAAGAAATAAAATAAAAATATATATCTATCATATATATATATATATATATCTATATCTATATATATATATATATATATATATATATATATATATATATATATATATATATATATATATATATATATATATATATATATGTGTGTGTGTGTATGTGTGTGTGTGTGAACTGATATAAATATATACATTTACTGCCCCCTTATCTTGAATTAGGCTATTTCATTGCATATGTGTGCACTCTGTAGGTGGGTTTTGCAATATACTCGATAATGTCACGATGTCTCATGAGATCATAGCTATTTGCACTAAACGTGCAGATTTGGCATAAACTTCCCCAAGAAATTAATGAGTGAATATAACTTACAAAAAGTAACCCACCGAACTGGCTAGTGATTTGACAGTGTTACCCACCGCAGCTGATTTTCACCCGCATTTGGGGGGCTGGCAGGTGTTAATTTCAAGCCCTGATTACAATCAATTTGCGCTCGAGTATATTAAATAGAAAATATATCATTTCTACAATAAGCGCTATATTTTAGAAGTATGCTAAGTATGCTATTTTTGGTTTCACCGGGAATGAAATATCATTTTTTTTTACTTATCCTTACGTCACTCCAAACTTCTGTGGAACACAAAAGAGGATATTAGGGAAGGTGTTTCTCACCGTACAGTGAAAGCAAATGAGGTCCAAATGAATTTCATTGTATGGACCATTGTAACTTCCAATCATAGTGTTCCAATCATAGAGGTTTAGAATGACATGATGGTGAGGGAAAGTGGCTATTTAATACCAGAGCGGAGCTGGAGCTGAATGTGAATTTACGGTGGATCGTCAGGGACTACTGCCTTCCCGAACCACAGCAGCAATCGCTTTGAGGACTTCGTGCATATCACCAGCTTCTCGCTTTCACCTGTCTCGATATAAAACCGGCATTCGACTGTGCCAAAAATGTATATATTCCCATTTAAGCATCTAATTAACCAACACGGCGAAACGCAGATGGTCTCAACGCCGACCCTGTCTGTTCTCGAGCAGGAGCGCTTGCCAGAAGGACTCGGCCATCTCCCGCCGTAACGGTTTCGACATTAATGCAGCCTGCCGACTGTGTGCTGCTGAAGTCAACAAGATATATGCTAAACGCACGCCTGTGTGCAGCCTGCCTATGCTAACTGATTCCAAAAGGGTAGGATTAGCAATGGAAATGGCCTGTGCTGAGCTGTCTGGGAACGGCACACAGGGGAGTGATGATGCTAAACATCCTTTTTCATGTGCCCTGCGTTTGCTCGACACAATGCAATCCCGTGACACGCCACTGACAAGCTAAAAACACCCTCACTGGGTCGTCTTTTAGACGGCGTACCTGACAGGTTTTAACCCGCTGAGTGACAAAGCATTAACGTCTTCGAGACGGGGCGCTTGATAGCTGGATTTCGCTGTCCATGTGGAAAAGCCCGGATAGCATCTTAAACCCGCACACAGACCTCGTTCCAAACCACGAACGGATTAAGATATTCTAGGCCGTTTAGTCCCTGGCACGTCAACGATTTACGATTATATGCTTTATAGCGCAATGGCGTCAAACACCCGCATGAATATTCATAATGCACCTTTTGGAAAGCGTGCTGCCTCGATCAGTACTTTTATTACTGGTGTAATACAGAACGAGAATGGGAAATAATAGGGAAAAAAAAGGAAGGGTGGGAGGGACGGGATTAGGAAATAACGCTAACAAGTTTCAAACAGCGTGACTTACAGCGACAGAGCTTCGGTTTCAACATCTGCCCCCTTTTCACATAGCTACGGGGTAAATTATTTGGTAGATTCAGTCCCTGATGGCATGGCCGCAGTCTGTTCGAGTCAAGTGAGTCACATTTATTTGCGCGGCACTTCTCGTAATCCATGTTGTTTCAAAGCAGTCTCGCATATAAACTATGCATCAGACTGACCATCTTATGCAAACAAAAACACTGACTGGATTCTCTAAGACGTCTAGGAGTCAGGGTGCATGAGTCTATCCAAAACAAAGTCTCTGTGAACACTGCGGGGCGATAAAGTCATCATGAAAGGAAAATTTGGTAACACTTCAGAATGGGGAAAAGTGATTCGCTATAATCCTTCAGCAAATTCCTAATTTGCTGTTAATAGCTAGTAAGGTACTTGTTAAGGTTAGGTAGACGGTAGGATTATGGATGTAGAATAAAACATTAATATGTGCTTAATTGGTATTAATAAGTGACTAATATTACTGCAATATGCATGTTCATACACAACTTGCTGAGAGAACCGAAAATAAAATAAGTGTTTTATTTCGTTTTTAATATATTTTTGTACTTTTTTTTGTTTGTTTGTTTTTTGCTTGGTTGTTTTTTATGCATGTTTCACTGATTTATTTCCCAGCAATATTTTTTTTTTTTTTTTTTTTTTTTTTTTAATAGTTGAGGAATTTGGGCCCCAAGACTCGAAAAAATATGAATTCATCAGATTATAAATATTAACTATGGCAGGTAATATAGAAGAGGGCAATTTAACTTCCTCTTGAAGTAATTTTACATGTTTTCCTCTTGAAGTAATTTTTATATTTAGCTTAAAATAGGTATATAATATATATATATATATATATATATATATATATATATATATATATATATATATATATATATATATATATATATATAACAGTGGGCTGACTGACTGCTAAAATGTATTGAACTGCTGCATAAGATTGAATGCTTAAATTCAGTTTTAAATAATGCAGTGCTTATTAATAGGCCATTTATGTTTGTGTATATGGTATTTCCAAAACATCATTCTTAAATTATTGACCAAATTTTATTCCAAACCCTTCTTATACAACAACAATCTATACCACCGACTGCCTCTTCTTTTTCCTCATATAATCTCCTTCACATTATCCTGCGCTTAAAGCGACGGTTCAGCTAGGAAAACTTCCTAAGACTTTTATTCATCTCTGAAACACAAATTAAGATTTTTTTTTAATGAATCCTGAGAGATTTATGGCTCTCCATTCCAACCAAAACATTTGACACTTCATAAGACGTGCTAAAATTAGGTTATGTGTATTAATATGTTGACTCTTTTGAAGACACGCAACGGCTTCATATGATGAAGGCGTTCATTCATATACACGCATTCGCAAACACGAATCAACATAAATAGAGAACGTGAAATACGGTCAGTGGCTTGACACGCGAGAACAAACCTCACCGGTTCTTGCCAAAGCTCAAAGTGTCTTGCAGGGCATGTGAGAAATGACAGAAACCTCTAAGGTTTCATTAAAAATATCCTCATTTGTGTTTCAAAGATGAATAAAAGTCAGAATTTTCACCTTTGGTTGAACCAAACCTTTATTCTGCGTTTAAAAACTAGCTTTAATTGAGCAGTTCACCAACCAGTCAGACAGTCTCTTCCTAAATAAGAAGCCCTTGGCAAGAAGATGCTGCGAAATGGACCTAACTTTATACCAATATTTAAAAAATCCAATTATTCGGGAGAATGTGACTCTAGATCACCGATCCTGACGGAGGATCAATACTCAGCTCCCCGTTAAGAAATGTAGCTGTCCTTCTTTTAATCAGAATATTTCTCACCATCTCAGTATTGACATTCCCTGCAATACTGGCTTAGTAATTGTCTCATTGGACGTTTACTTCCTCCCAGTCTAATGACTTCGTAATGGTATATGTAGTTTTTATCAGTTGTAGTGCAGAGAACTTTTCAGTCGCCCCTGGAACTTTGTGTTCGAGAAAAACTTCTAAATGACTCTTTTAAAAACTCAAAAGTGAAATCTATGACTGCGGGGGATAATATCAGAGAATGCATATTTAAATAGTATTTTTCTTCACACAACGACATTGGTAAAAATATGTCATTTAAGTCTTATGGATAGATAGATTATTGATGTTCCTATATGTATCTTTTTCCTATTTTAAAGTCATTATGGAAAAAATCTATGAGGTGATTTATAATTTTAGTAGATGAATGAATACATTTATAACATAAAAACCCATATTTCTTTTTTCATGCTATTATATATACAACTTATTAAAAGCAACATATATACAACAAGTATGCATGTTTTATATATAGATTATAATTAAAAAATTTTTGGGGTAGATATGCAAGCACTGTACATTACATATAATTCATATATAGAAATTGAATACATATAATACATAAAAAAAAATTTCCATGCAGTTACACAACTGTTTTTCATTTTATTTTTGGGTAAACAACCAAACTAAAATCTGATTGCTGTTACATTATTACGCTCTTCATTTCCCTTCCAAACTTCTCGTTTCGCTTCTGGTTAAGACATTGCGCCATCTTCCTAATTACATTTAATATCTTCCCACGCTTTTTATAACTTTAACAACGAGCTTGTTTGTTTGGTATTCTAATTGCAACAGGAATATATTTTAAGGTATCTTTTATAATGTGCGCGCAATTACCGGCATGCGCCAGGTAGTGGGAAGCCTCTGGGCACGTGTCCAGTCAGCCGGCTGGTTAATCTCGACTTCAAAATTGAATGAACATATTAGCCGCACAAAGCCACATAATACCGAACACAATGCTCCAGTTCAGACGCAGCGCACTGAATGAGTGAAACAAAGCTAACGGTTTACATTCGCCGGGCTGATTGACACGGCGCCTGAGGTAGAGGAGCCAGGCTTCAGCGGTGCCCAAGAGGCCTTTGATTCTCACATTAAGGTGCCTTTTCCATTCTTGGTTATTTTGGTCCTTTCAAAGCAAGTAATAGATCACGCTGTTTTATATCCAATGTGATCACATGCTGAGGTCATTTGTTGCCTATGTGGCTTTGAGGTCCAACGCCATTTCTTTTCGCTCGCTCGCAGGAACACATTTCTAGCAACATTATTTCTCCCAGCAGCGTTATTAATTACAAATACAGATTTCAGTAGCAGTTTTACAGTTATTGCACATAAAATAACTCGTTAGCAGGTTATTGTCTCAACCGCGGATTCGAAATCTAACAGTCCAATCCAAAAAAATCAGTTTTTTACTAACAACGTCACCACTGCAGCAGTCAAAGTCGGAATATGGGAAAGTTTGGAAATATCACGTAACTTTAATTTTGCACAAATTTGACAAGAACATCGTTGACAAATCTAAATCGTCTTTCAAAAGCCTTTCTGGAACAATAATAAGTGCACCTGGTTGACAGCTGCATTAAGGCCTTTCCACACTGAACGTAAAACAATATCATATGAATAAATCAATTAGCTTCATTTCTTCTGTGTAAAAATGTTCTTTGGGTTTTCTGTAAAACAAAAGTGTAAAGAGGAACCTAATCATAAAGATAGGGTTATGGACACACCAAATGATCTTCGAGTCATAACAGCAAGTGATTAATGCTCGTGGGATAACATTATTGAACGGAAAAATAACACGCGTGATATTTTTTAAAGACTATATACCAGAAGAGGAGAAAGTGTGCAATTACCAATGATATGGAGTGTAATGAAAAATAAGTGCAACAAATTACTTCTGGCAGGGAGTAATAAGTAAAGCAATAATATTACTTTTCAAAATAGCAACCCATTTTGAGTAAAAAGGCCAACGCTGCAAATGAAAATCTAATTTTATTTTTTAATACTTCTCCAAAATGTTATCATGCCTATTCGGTGCACCGCGCCGCTCTAGAGGAATGTGAAGAAAATCATAGAAACCCTAATTCCCTCTTCTACAAACCCGCGATAAGGAAAGTGTTTTAGGGTCATTGTGTTAAGATGTCTTACAGCGGTATCGTGTACAATTCTGGATGTTTTCAGACTCGAGTCTTACTGAGGACATTTCTACATTTCCGCTGCTGACACAGCCAGCAGCCGCATGTATAACAGGATTAAGACAATCTGCTACTGAGACTGATAATCTTATGCACAGGAGGGGAAACGCCTCACAGTTTCTCTTTTCATTTATTTATCTCATCCATTCGTCTATTTCATGCACGCTTGCCTCGGGCTCCGCGTTTCTGCACATTCACTGAGCCGCTGAGTGGCGTTCAGAGACGCTAACCTCAACCGCTTCACCTTCACCGACAGAGCCAGACAGTCATTAATCAAAACGAAATGAAGATTCGAGTCGACGCTGCAGTCTGAGAAAAAACACACTTTGAGGAGAATACACTTCTGCGTGGCAGAGATGTGTTGATAAACGACTGTGTCTCTCATTTCAATCAGTCTGTTCAATGATTCATGATTTTGCCCGGGATGTCTGACGAATACTTTTTGAAAGATAATGCCGCTGAGACTAAGCGTTTTGGCAAAATAGAAATTGTTTTCAGTTGATTATGCAAATTTGCTCAGCTCTGGGCAAATGGCTGGCTGATTATTGATCGGGGCATTGAAGTCGATATCCGCATATCGTTGTTTCAGATATTGATTGACAGCAGAATCAATCGATCACTATTTAATTCATAATTATTATTAATAACAAAAAAAACACAATAACTTCCTGATTCAAAGAGAAGAATTCCACTAATTAAATGGCTGTGAAGCAAATCAAAAAAACATGAACTAAAATTATCGACAGCTAAAAGTCTAGTCCTTCAATTGTTGCTTCAAAGAGCTTTCTACCTGATTTAACCCGCATAGAATAATCACGTGCTTTCAGATCAATTCAGCAGTATGAAACATTTGGACTCTGTTAAATTAGATTCGAGCTTAAAACGAAGCCTTACCCATTGGAGTGCCGACCCCGTAGGCCTTGGAGTCTATGAGGCCTCCGATCTGCGTGAGGTTGCAGTTGCGCTGAGTGACGAATTCGATGGTGGTGGACTCCATAAGGAAAGCGTAATCAGAGGTGAGCACCCGTTCAATTCCTTCCTCGATGCTCTTCACCATCACCGAATGTCTTCGACTGCTCATGAACTCCCACATCTTATCATACGTGGAGATCTTGGTTTTCTGGGACAAGAAATCAAATTAATTATCAGTATCTTAAATGTGAAAAGAACTCGGATAGACACTGAAAAACTGAAGCCAGTGAAATGTTGACAGCTTTTAAAATGCAAAGTGTACATACATAAGAAGTTGAACAAAAACTTTTGTTTTGGATGTGTTATATATTGTTATATATTCACAATTATGAACATCAAACGATTCCAAAATATTTGTCTCTAAAGTCGTATGCCTAAAATTTTAATGAGATCACACCGAATTATCAATAAACCACCCACAGACCAGCTTTTCTCTCTCACTGCTCGCTTGCTGGAAACACAAAGCATATGCAGGTATTTTTCAAAATAATCTTTTTAAGAAGAATCATACAGCTATTGGTTAAAATGTCATATTTTTGCCCCCTTTACATGATTACTACGGCACAAATTGTGGCAGAAGCACACAAATCTGTTTATGACTAATCCTGACTAATCTCCAAAACTGAAATGTGTACCGACAGCATGCAAAATTCAGCATACAAAATAATACCATCTTATTCCAGCAGAACTACAAATAAACCCCTAATCAACTTAGATATTAAGGTTAGTAGCGAGAGAAACCGTTGCCAATTGCGAAGAATCTTCAACCATTTTAAACTCAGGTCTTTTCGTGCCTCTGAGAACACATCTGATGGCATTTGAAACCTAATTAAGTCACATACTCAAGGTCCTGCCTACCATTATTGTGTGTAATGACTTTTTGTGGCCGGTCGATATTTTAGATCAACTGGGTGATTTGCCAAGTGCCTATCAGAATCTTCTGGAGTTACCCTTGACAAATCAGCCCGATTGCACATGTAGACTACACCTGCTGATGAGGCAAAACCATGGGGGCCGAGATAGATAGACAGAAAGTAAAAGATGGAAATGAAAATCTCAAGGAATAAATAACCAGATGCGTATGTCTTCTCATCGGTGCATTGCGCTATTCAACTTGTATACGCTGTAATAGACTTGAAGGCTCTCCTCTAGGTTTTGGAACAGAGCTTCACAACGCGAGACACAAAAACATCACTTAGACGCACACTTGATCGTATTTGACAAAATGATTCGTGATACCGAACCAATCCTTTAAATGCGAGGTAAAGAAAGTATTTCTCTCTCATTTTCACGCCATTCTTCCCGTGATGCTATCTGCGCATTCCGGGTTGATTGTGTGGATTGATTAGCAGTGATTCGTCGAATATTTTGATCACGCTGAAGTGTCCACAGATTGCCCTACTTTAATCTGCTCTTGGTTCTCGATCTGTTCTGAAGCTTTTGATTAATTTACCGCACGCTACAATCAAACCCGAAGCATTCTGCTCTGTTGTTCTTATTCTTACGGATGACAAGAGAATGAAAATGGAACAAATTTACGCTCTGTTACGACTGTGGGAAAATGGTGGAAAAATTGGTTGGTTCTGATAAATAGATGTTGTGGGACTGATCTGCTTTTCCAGATTGAAAATGTTAAACCAGCTTCTTTTTTTTTGGACTGAAAAGATACATCCATCATCTTTCACTGAGAAACATACAACAACACAGAACATTATTGATGTATTGGATGTGTAAAAGTAAATATATGAGCCTGTTGCCATTTTCTTTTCCATTCTGCCTATATAGTAGGGATGGCATATATCTGACTCACTGGTGCCCATGTTAGGTATCCTTTATTTCATGCAGCTGAGGCTTAAACTACCATAGAGCATCTCCAAACCATCATATAAATATTAAAATGAAGCACTCTAAAAGCACGGATAAGGATCTTAATTGATGTCTAAATGTGTCCACATCTCTGCCTAAGAATTCAGGCCTGGAGTATCCGGAGCTGAATGTTAAGCAGTACAAGCCTACATTAGAGTGAAATGGCCCATTATTTCTTAATAAACTTTAATGTTGTGTAAAACACATTTAAACTGCGTTTAAACTCCACTTATCATATGTAATTGTGAAATACTACCACATAATGGTGTCATATTAAAACAAAAGACTAGGAAGCTTTAGGGGATTTATTTCAACTGAAATTCAGTCTAGTTTTCAGATGCTGCAGCAGCGGCATCAAACGGATAATATATTTAAATGTATTTACATTTATGTCGCGTTAAATAATGTCAAAATAACATGAACATGGAAATAAATTCCCGTTGATGTTCTGATTTGAACATATACCCAAATCAACTCAAGTAGCCTTACTATAAAAATCAAGCAAAAAATATTACATTTAAATAAACATAAAATAAACAAAATGATCAAATATGCGGTAATTACATTGTTTATTAACATGCTATTATTATGTTATAACATCAATGTAATGCAATCTACATAATTCACATGCTAATGAAGTAATTAAAATTGTGCTCTCCATTCAAATATTTATGAACTCTTTCTTTTCTTACAATTTATAGATACAATCACGTGCAGAGAGTTTTTCTCCACTGGCCTGGAGTTTTGCTAATGAGTGGTATAACATATGTTTAGCTTCAATAACAAATCATTTCTACCATAAAAATACCTTTTAATAACATCCCGACCATATATTTTGCATACAAAAGAATTCTGTCATGACCAGCATTTAAAAATGATATAAAATCAAATTAAGTAAATGTGTTAAATGCATTAAATAAGCAATTAATTGCATTTAATAAATATAAATTTTGCTATTACTGATTGTTATACATCTCCGTGGTGTGTACGGATTGTATTGAGCCACAAATCCAGCAAAAATAAAAAGACTACCTTAAATACCCTCACTAAGGCTTTGAGTTCTCCAGCACACAGCGCTGTGTAGCTAGCTCGTCTTTTCTCTATGTGAGATATTCCACAGAGAGGCCGTGTGCAATGAAGGAGATCAGTCCAAAACAAACATCTCCTGGCCTTACCCATAGCTCAGCCACTGATAATGATGCTGGAAACTGCAGCAGGCAGGTGGCTGTCCATTTTAATTCACATTCTCATTATATTGACACACGCAGGAAGGCGACAGTCTTTGTGAAGCCGTGCGGCAGTTTAAACAGAATAAATCTTTCACACGGACCGAAATGCGACGATATTTAAAAAAAGCTGCTAACAATTCATTTGACAAAAAAAGCAGACGCGTAGGTTGTGCCGTGAGAAAGAAACACCGAGATTTTATGCGCACAAGGAAAGGAGCATCCGCAGGGAAGGGCGAGTGATTATGTATGCATGTTTGTGTGTGTGCGTAATGGCAGAAAGTCTCTTGGGTCTCTATTGTTAGACTTGTCAAAATGCCTTTGATTAGGCCTCTGATATAAATACATAACACATAACTGCTGCTTTTTGAAATATCAGATGCGCCTTGTCTATATACCCTATCCACGGCGTTAAAAAAAATAGAAATGTTTATTGATTCCGAGGAAACTTTCTATCAGCATATTTCATGAAAGTGCAGATTTTCAAAAACTCCACCGCGCTGCCTGATCTGAGCGCTCCGGTGTCAAAGGGAAGAACAACAGAGACTGAAGAAGATCTGGAAATCTCTGAGCAGAATACTGGAAATGCAGGCCTCCTGTACAGTAACACTTTCAGTGGGACCGATTCTCACTAACAACTAGCATATTCATATACATTTTTTTTACAGTATATATATATATATGGAATATGCTCTTTACTTAATATCCTAATGATTTTCGGCTTAAAAAAATCTAATTGGCAATGTATCGCTATTACTACAAATATATTTAAAACTAGTTTTGTGCTCGAGGGTCACATATTTTAGTCCTTAATTCTATCTAAATTAAAGATTTATCCTGGCCATTATTTTGAACCTCCGTTTATCACATGTCCTCTGACGCAGATCAATGGATTTTTGTAACAGAAATAATTGTATAATTGTCTTCACCTGTTCCCTGTTAATTTAATCAATTTTCTTGTGTATTTAGTCCTGTGTGTTTTGAGTTCACGTGTGTCCGATCGTCGAGGTCCTTATGTGGTTAATGTTCTGCCTGCCTGCCTGCCTGCTTGTGTATATTTATTTTGCCCGTTTAAAAGGATTAAACCTGTTTTAGTTTATTTTGCTTGTCGTGTGCTCCTTCCCGCCAAACCACAACCGTGACAACATGCAATTAGTTTTACGTCGTAGTACTTGTGGATATATACCCAGATTTACATTTAATAGCCGCTGTCCACCAGCATTGCCAAGCTTGGACAGCCAGGATAAATTAAAACAAAACTGTGTTCATCTGAAAAAAGAAAGTCATATACACCTAGGACGGCTTTGGGGTGAGTAAAACATGCAGTAATTTTCATTTATGTGTGAACTATTCTTTTAACTACTACCATCTGCATGATCTTCAACTTACTAAACATTGTCAGGGTTCTGAATCGTGCTCAGATTGGTATGGCATATCTGATACCATCATATTATGGATGAAACTAGGTTATGGTAAGGCGTGAGTCATTTCTGGAACGTGTTTTAATTGGTCAGCTAACCAATCGGAGCACATTTCGTAATTCAGAAGGAGGAGGGGTTTTAACAAATGTGTGATAGACTGGGAGGAGATGCGCTACAGTAATGAAAAACATGTGAAAAGTAAATACTTTATGGAACAATCAAGCATGGAAATGTATTCTAGTACACCACAAAAACAAAACCAAGTCTTCATAAAAAGGCATAGTAGGGTCTCTTTAAATAAAGAATTAATTATGTTTTGTTTTTTCCAAAATGGGCTGTTTTAGGGCATTTTATATCTACTTTCATCAAAAGCGCAGCTAAGCAAACCCACACAAACTCTTGAAAATCCCAACAACAAAGAATTAATTAATGAATTAATTTTTACATGAAGGCTGTGTAAACTGTCTATAGGCTTTTTGTTTAATTCTTAATTGCTCACTAATTTAGCACAAATGTTTCAAGCACAGATGAAAAATACTGCCTACATTTTCAGAAATAAAGGTACAAAAGCTATCACTGGGACGGTACCTTTTCAAAAGGTACACGTTTGTACCTATTCGGTTCAAATATGTACGCTTTAAGTACCGATATGAACTTTAAGGTACCAAAATGGATCTTTTAGGTACAAACGTGTACCTTTTGAAAAGGTAAAACCCCAGTGACAGCTTTTGTACCTTTATTTCTGAAAGTGTATTCAGGGTCATTTAGAGCTAGAGCTGACAATTGCACTAGAGCTAGCGAAACCTAACCCTAACAAACTTATATTAACAAAACCTATAATCACAATTAAGCATTGCCCAGCATTGCAGAATCCATTAAGGAAAGTTTAATAAAGAACAGTGCCTATATTCTCTACATACATTATGTGCAATAACAATAAAGTATCATTGAATTAATTTCATGTTAAATATATATTTTTTTCTTTTTTAGAAAAGTCCTCCAGAGTATTTGTCAATTAATAGACTCGTCAATTGTCTTGTCATTCATTAGAAAACAATACCTTGACAAGGTAACACTTTCAGATTTAGTTACATGTACTTACTACAGTAATAACAGTTGCATAATTACCATAACCTACCCTAAACCATAATTTGGTTATAGTAATTATACATAAATAATTAAGAATACATGCAGTAAAAATATTGCCACTGACACTCACAATCACATTTGTACTCATACATTCATTATTACTATACAGCAACATAATTATTGAATTAAAATGTTTTAATATCATTAAAATAATGACACTTTATTGTTATACCAGATGTTCCATTATTTAAAAAGCAGCAATAATAATTAAAAAAATTACATTATACGTATTTAATGATCTGAACCATTTCAATATGTTTAAATGTATAAACGTTACACATTTGTCTATCCTTTATCATCTAGTGTCAGTTCAACAAAAAAAAACTCAAGACAAAAAAAAGTGCGATTTGTGTTTAAAAAGTAGTTTTAGCAAGAGATAGGATTCAGCCATTTTATTCCAAAACGATTTCAACTGAAATTTCCACCACAAAACGATCAGTGATTTGAGATGTGCTTTGGAAGGGTTAAATCACAAGGGTCTACAAACATCATTGTATCTCTCCACAGGTGGGGCTGCTCTCTTTAACTGCTGCTCCGATTCCATCAGGAGCTGTGATTCACTTCCTCAGACTATCTCATCTCAACGGTCCGGGGGTCCTCCTCACAGGACCCGAGAACAGAAAAACTCACAGAGGATTGATAAGACCGAGATTGCAGAGGAAATATGAGAATCTGCCGGTAAGGGTTTTGAAACCGAGAACTGGCCGCAGGTTCCGCGAAAACTTTCTCTGCAAATTAAAAAAGACCCATGATAGCAGCTGAGACGGTCAGTTTCTCCTCGAATCTTACGGAGAGACAGATGTGACTGAGGAACAGCAGCCTAGAAAGTGAGCAAAGGTGTACTCCTCCGTGTGAAAGGTTGCCATGGATTGTTTTGATACTGAAGGATAAGAGAGGGGAAAAAGAGAGGGCGAGGGAGAGAGGTCGGGCTTCTTTCCCAGTGAGCCTGCTCCTCTTTTTGATCATAATATCTTTTGAAGCATAGAATGTGGCATACTAGACGTGACAGATAATAAGATGCCTCAGAGCAGAGAAGGACAAAGAAAGCAAACCTCCAGAGAAGAGGAGGACTATATCTGGCCAATACGTCTGCTGTGTTCTCCACCTGCTTTCATGGGTTAGAATATTCTATAATTTAATGTGTCAGCCTTAGGGCAGTATGTTCAGCACGGGGAGCGCTTGGCTTCCAGATGGAGGCCGCCTAAAATGGCCATAATCTCTTCTACTATGATATGGAGGCAGACCGCGGAATATCTCATGGCTGAGATTCACGTTTTGGTTCAAAAAGTAACTTGACTGGTCTGAATGAACCTGAATGAATGACTTTGAGCTAAAAATTCATCACCAAACAACGATTTGCATGGGTCATTTTAAACACTTCCAAAACCCTTGTAACAACAATGAAAATCCAGTTTTTAAATACAATAATTATGTTTCGATCTTTGTTGTTGCCGTTTTATCTACAGAAGGGGGTCTCGATACATTTGGCCATCTAGTGCATGTACAAGTCCTCCGTGTTATAATATATGCTTACTGTACAAACAAGCTTTTTTTTCATTGCCGACGTGTTCAACATTCAGTATTGTCACAAAGGGCAAACTCTTTTTTTAATGGACAGTTTTCTCTTTCGCGTTGGAAGAGTCTCTTGCTATGTAATTTAGTTAAAGTTAGCTAACTGGTCGACATGTTTATAGCTAACCTCCTGTATAATCTGGTTTAATGACAGACATTTAAAGTAAACTCTGTCGCCCCCTCAGGTTTGTCACCGACAGATAAAAGAACACACATTTAAGCTCGCCCGCAGTGCGTTTGCCAAACATTTACGCAGCATAATACGCTCTCAATCGAGCATGTTTCAAAGTAAAATCCCACAGACTACCCAAAAAGGAATCGTTTTTATAGGACAGGCCAAGTATATCGAGGAACACAGTGCATAACGGAGTGATCAAAGGATTAAAACTGTGAGCTCCCATTAGTGTAGTCATCCAGCTCAAACTCCCCAGTGTCTCATCAGACACTCACTAGCGGCCATTTCAATAAACCTCAACATATATTATTAAAATCATTTTTTTTCAGCAGTAAAACCCAAAGATGTTAAAAACCTCCAAGAGTTTCGAGGGCTAGAGAGCACAGATGAAATGGCCATTCTAAACTCTTCAAGAGTGTTTCACACTAACATTACAGCATTTGCAGACCATCTCGTCCAAGCTGGATGTTAAGTCTGTTAAGTCATTATACACCACCTTTTGGTGACTGAAAACTTTTTGCAGGGCGATACAGAAAATACAAAATAAAGATAAAATGTTTTCGGTGTATATTGTATATCAGTGCTAATATTATGCATAATCTTAAACTTTACCTTCATATCAAAATCCCAGACAGTGAACGTTTCAATTAATTAAAATATTGGCATCAACTGCAGTGTTTCATTTTGTGTCAAAATATAGCGTTCTTACTAAAAATGGAGTAAAAGCTTGAACACGGGAAGAGAATATATTACATCACAACTTAATAAGTGAATTGGACTAGTAGAAAAAAAAGTATAAATTACAAAATTTGAATGTTGTTTAAATATTACACAGCCAATTTTTTATAAATTATCGCATAGCTTGTTGGCATAGATTTCCCTTTTTGAATATTATCGTAAAACAAACAAAAAAACATCTCATTCACTAATAACTGTATGGATTATACACACAGGAGATATATTTTGCACATGTGTATGAATTTAAATCTGTTCTTAGAGGTATTCTAATGTTAATGCATTTGGAGTATTATAGATTAATGACCACATACCCATAGATTAGTAATTTGCATAAAACAAATCCATTTCCATATCCTTTACTGTGTTTCACCGAATATATGATACTTTTTTAAAAGATGTGCACTATCCTGAGAACATCCTTGATCATGTTTAATCTTAAAACGATTATAAGGCCATCCAGAGTATAACATATCTGCATACGTGTGCTTTCTTTTTAAAAACTTTTGTGGGAAGCGTCACTATATGATTCACTGAAGAAGGTTTGCTGACGAAATTTATGCATATGCATGCCTCAATGAGACACAGTGTTCTAGATCACAAAGAAGTAGATTAGAGTTCTTTGGATTTTAGAAGAAGCCAAGTGAGAAAGATGTAAACTTCAAACACAAAACTATTTCAGTCACAATATACTTATGTTAGATATGGTTCTAAACGTCTGCATTTAAATAACATACCTATCTGAGTGTAGTGTTCTTGATACTATTGAGTTTTGTGACCGTTTCACCGTAGAGCATTATACAGAATCAATAAAGGCAGTTTATCAAAGCGTCAATCACTCACACTGCCACTCAATCACTCAATACATCAGCACCTGCTAAAAGAGCATATGTGTTCAGCTCTCTGAACATCTGCTGTTCCTGTAGGAAATATGACTGCAATGGATTACAGGCGTTGTCAGGGCCATGCTTTGAAACAGCTACATTTTTTTCCCTCTCCCTCTCTCCGCAGTAATCTGCTCTAGCATTGCTATCTGCAATAGGATGTCTTTTTGTACATTTTGTGTGTGTGTGTTTTGTCAGATTGAAAGCAACACGTTTTAACTCCATAAATTACATTAATGCTTTAAAACTGAAACTGAATATCACAGAATATGAAGACAAGACTTGATTTTGTCCTATGGGAACTGATTGGATCATGAAAAGAGTTTGAACAAAAAAGTTAGAATGAGTGAAGTGTATGTGACAATCAAACGAACGTATATTATGGATATGTATATGTATATTATGTAATGCTTTGTGTATCGCAATTTTCTAACTGAGCATGTGCCAAAGGGAGCGATGTAATTTGCACCAGGGCAAGGTTAATTATAGCCTAACCTAATGTGATCCGCAACACGACGGAAAATGTATCTAACGTGATCGCTATCGTAATATGTTGCAAAAAGTATTAGAAGCTTTCCAATCTGAGGACGTATCATAAATTTTGGTTTCTTCTAACTAAGCAGAACATATATATATATTTATATATTGTGACGAGTCGGCTGCCCCTCCTCTTTATTGTCACCATCACCCCGTCCTTTATTCGCCGCCCTTCACCAGGCTCCCGACGGGAGTGGGTGTGTTCGAGAGGAGGGGCGGGTATTGTTCAGGTCTGGCGGCGTGTGACGAGGCACACCTGAAGTGAGTTAGCCTCGTTACCGTCGCCGTTAAATACCGAACGCGCCTCTCCTCGGGAGACCGGTCTCTTCCCCCGTGCATGCACGCTGGTGTCCTCGTGGGTCCAGGAAGGGTGCGTGATGGACCTCACCCCGCCGTCCGAGAAGCGCGTCGTGGGACCTCCGTAGTCCAGGCTGTGAACACAGAGCTCATCCCACTCTGCCGCCCGAACAACGGCGACGGAGACGCCGCGGAAGAAGCCGCCGCCCCTCGCGCCCGGACCAGAAAAAGGGGAGGCGTGTGCGACCGCCGGACTCCGCCCCTTACCTGGACCCTTCCCCCCTGGAACACGGCCTCAACCTTCACTTTCCCGCGGCACGGCGAGGACACCAGATCCCCCTTTATTTGGACACTTTTCCCATGGACACTTTATTTTGTATTATTTTGATTTTGTTAATAATAAAAAGCCTCTCCGAGGCCTGACGCCACGCCCACTGTGTCTGTCGCTGGCTCCTCCCGTCACAGTGGTGGAGAATGCGGCAAGGCGGAGCTTAGACGGCACAGTTGGGCAACATCTGATGACGTCATCCTCTCGCTGGTACCCATGCCGGGACGGAGGAACAACGGAGACTCGCTCCCAGCCACCAGGAAGGGTAAGTGACGCTTGCGTTTACTGTCATTTACCCGGTGGCTGGTTGAGCATTCCGACTAATTCCCGGTTTCTCTGTCCTGGTGCGAGAGGGGAGTTGCCCGAGAGGAATCCCTGCCCCGCCCACTCCGACCGCTGGAGCCTGGTTGAGGAAGGTAGCACTCCTGCGTGGCGGCGGCACCGCCTGACGGGGTTGACGCTGGGGAGGGGAATGTGACGAGTCGGCTGCCCCTCCTCTTTATTGTCACCATCACCCCGTCCTTTATTCGCCGCCCTTCACCAGGGCTCCGACGGGAGGGGTGTGTTCGAGAGGAGGGGCGGGTATTGTTCAGGTCTGGCGGCGTGTGACGAGGCACACCTGAAGTGAGTTAGCCTCGTTACCGTCGCCGTTAAATAACGAAACGCGCCTCTCCTCGGGAGACCGGTCTCTTCCCCGTGCATGCTGCGCTGGTGTCCGTGGGTCCAGGAAGGGTGCGTGATGGACCTCACCCCGCCCCGTCCGAGAAGCGCGTCGTGGGACCTCCGTAGTCCAGGCTGTGAACACAGAGCTCATCCCACTCTGCCGCCCGAGCAACGGGCGACGGAGACGCCATGAAGAAGCCGCCGCCCCTCGCGCCCGAACCAGAAAAAGGGGGAGCGTGTGCGACCGCCGGACTCCGCCCCTTACCTGGACCCTTCCCCTGGAACACGGCCTCAACCTTCACTTTCCCATGCACGACGAGGACACCAGATCCCCCTTTTATTTGGACACTTTTCCCATGGACACTTTATTTTGTATTATTTTGATTTTGTTAATAATAAAAAGCCTCTCCGAGGCCTGACGCCACGCCCACTGTGTCTGTCGCTGGCTCCTCCCGTCACAATATATATATTCATTTTAAGATTTACAAGATATATCAGGGTTGGATATGAAAGACAAACACAAGATTACTCCTCTTTTGGCACAGAGGTGGCTGAAGATTTCACTGAACTGGTTATAAATGCAGGACAATCAAATCCACATTGAAGGTACACTCTTCATCCTGTGATCTCAGAGCAAAAATATTGACTTAATAAGAGGAATTTAAGTGTCGGTGTGAACATCTTCACAGCCCTCTGGGATTGAATAAAGAAATGCAGAGTGGATCTCACACATACAGGTGCCAAACAGTGTGCAGTTATAAAATGCTTTCAACCTTTGTAATTTCCAACAGTCCACAGCAATAACAGCTCTGAAACACAACCTTGATGATTAGGTCAAGTATAAAATCTTCATGCTCAAACATTTAACTTTTTATTGCATACTTCAGATCCCCTTTGAGAGCTGAGATTCAATTTAGGACATTCTGATCAGACAGCACTGATAGAGCTTTCACCCTGTCTTCATTATTACACACTCACACGTACAAACAAACAAAAAAAATCCACAAAATTGGACTTTTATTTGTATTATTATTTTCTATTTATCCAGTACATTTCTTTCCTAAAATGGCTTAATATTTATGTGATTTTAATTAGGTGTTTCAATAAAGAAAACCAAAAATATCAGGACCAGGAACAAACCAGATTCATAATCCATGTGACACCAGATTTCAATATGCCAGAGCATCCTACTGGCATGAGACGTTTAAAGGTCTCCTCACCAGATGTCAGAACAATATTAAAAATTCTAACCTGTCATTGACCTTTCTGGTGACTCAATTAGTAAAGCTGTAATCAATGAAAAATGTAGTTAAATCAAATCGAATTAGGAAGGGATAATGTAGACTTAGTTGCTCATTATTGAAAAATAAGTGCTGACAGGGTGATCCGGTTGTGCATCATCCTGATGTGGTCCACTCTGCAACAGTCTCTGGGCTAACTGTACAATGTCTCTCTAATTCTACACGTGTTTAACTTTAAAAACATACATTTCCTGATTTAAATTACAAGAGCCCATGAGCCATGAAACACAATGGTCAATGTGTCTTATTGAAACTTTTAAAAAATTCACTGTAGGAGAAAAAGCAATACGACAGGCTCAACTCACCTTAAAGAAGGTCATTGTAGCGCCATCCTCCACCACTCCATACTCTATCTTGGTCTGCTTGGCCAGGTCATCGGCCGAGTCAATTGGAGATTCCATTCTCTCCACGGTAAGAAAGGCGGCTAGGTTAGCCGTGTAGGAGGAGATGATGATTAGGGTTAAAAACCACCAGATGCCTCCTACTATCCTGGTAGAAAGGGCTTTGGGCATGAGCTCAGATCCTAGTAAAAAGGAGCAAAGATAGCAGTCAGGGTAAAGCAGTGATCACAATGTGAGGACCAGCACCAGAACCCAGTCCAGACACAACAACTAGTTGCAGGGAAAGGCCTTGCCTGCTGACAACTGGGATGACATATCTATGCCAAAGTCAACTACGGTGAAGGTGGGAATTCATTTATGTTTTAGGAGAATTTATGTGGTCAAATTTAATTAGATTACAGACTCTCAGATTTGTATTATATCATAAAGGGCTCATGATTTGCTTCCGTCTTTGAATTGCCCTACACTCTTCAATCCATTTGGCTTGTGGGCAAAAGCCAAAATGAAGAACCATTTTATGTCACAACCCACGTATAATTTTCTGTTATTCCTTAATCAAGTTGTCACCGTGGCCATGCAGAGGAAATTAATTGATGGGGAAAAGTCGGGACAATAACTAGTTGTACTAGGAGGAGATGTCAGAGGACAAGAGCACAGGGAAATAACTGGCTCCTCTTCTCAAGTTCTATGAGTCAGCTGTAAGCTTTGATCAGGCACACTGAGTCCATGGCAAAACACAATGGACTGTTGAAAAGATTAGCCGTTACATGAATTACAATTGAACTGCAAACGTGAGTTCCAATCAGGCCTCAACAGACTGGTAATGCTCTAGTGACCTGTCAATCAAGAGTTTGGATATATAACTCTAGATCCCAGACAGCCTGAACAACCATTGAAATAGAAAGAAAGAGAGAATTACTCTTTCCCTGTATATACTAGCAATTCAGTTGTTAAAGCTGATATGTACATTTGTTCATCGTTGATGCTAAAAAACATTCTCCTCTTCCATCAAAGACAACCTGAAGTACAAACATTGTGGTGTTCCGTTCCAACGTGTGGCTAAATCAATTGTGTGCGTTTTGGAGAGGAATACCTGCTTCTCCAAACAAGTAGTTGGGCACAGTGAAGAAGGGGCAGGAGGAGTGTATGCAAATCTAGAGTTGCATATTTTACACATATCTCTTTTAAACAAGACTTGGCAAAATCGATCAATTAGCAGAAAAGGTGCTTTAATGCCCACAACCACAGAACATTGAAAAATATAAAACGAAAACTATCCTCAGAAGAAAGTTGAATGCTGTTATTTGAAAGTATCACCTGGACCATTTGATCAGGGTGACTTTATATAACCTGGTTGGGGCTGACTGTCATGTACCCAAGGTAACGTCATGTCCAAGCACGCCGTCCCACAGTTTTCTGGGGGCTGACAAGCCATGGGCAGGGGAGCCTCTCTACAGTGTAGTATTACTCATTCATCATGAGACATGCAGACAGTCAACATACACAATCCCTGCCCGTTTAGCCCTCAGCCTAATGCCACATCTTCTCTTCCAAACTAACAAAGGAATCTGAACAACTGACAGTCCCAATGACACCCTATAATTATGTTGTTATGGGGTGATGCTGTTGGACAATAATTAGTTTGACAGGAAATAATAGGTCTACCTCCTTTTTGCTATGATCCAAACACGCTAGCGTATGACTTTTAATGACCTCTGCTTTCTGAGGATATCTTATTCCTAGGTAAGAGTTGCAATCCACAGTGCCAATCGGATAGTGGGATTCAGGAGGTTGCCTAGACACACTATGATGCACCCACATTTGCAGTGAAGCATATAAGATAGGGGTTCCCAATACTGGTCCTTGAGAACGTCCAACACTGTACATTTTAAATGTCACCCTCATCAAACACATCTGATTCAACTCATTGTCTCATTAGTAAGGACTCCAAGACCTCAAATATATGTGTCAGATAAGAGGGACATCAACAATATGCAGTGTTGTTGGTTCTCCAGGACTAGGAATGAAAACCACTGATTTAGGAACATCATTCATACAGCTGAATATCACTTGTGCCTCTTGTTCAGAGGTCTTTAGAAATGTACTTGGGAACACACTGTCCTGCAGAGTTTAGTTTCAATTCTTATCAAGCCCATTGAACCAGCTAATCGAGCTCTTCAGGACTACTTTAAATTCCCAGGCAGGTGTGTTGAAACATGCTGGAAATAAACTTTGAAAAGACAGTTGGGATGCAGAAGGAAAGTTGAAGACCTCTGCTCTAGTAGGATGCTGACTGCATATGGCCCTTTAACTCTTTAGCATGCTCTTTGATTCATTCTTTAAAAATCACTAGACAAATCGCTCTAACAACTAGAACAGCTAGGCAAAAATATCTGCAATGTTTCTTCATTTTTGACATTCAATATGAAGACAGATGTCCATGCTATCTACATTGCAAAGAGCCGGTGGCTGGTTTCAGCCAGTCCTTAAATACAAATCTATTTCACAATGTAGATTTTGCAAAGACTCACAATGCTAATGTTATATGGCAATCCATTTCCAACTGAACCATTCCATTTAACAGATGCAGTGCAGATTCAAACATTATCCATGCTATTTTGCAAACGAGGGTCTGATTGCTCTTTTGATTACTCAACCAAATATCATTATGCTATTCTGATGCAACACATACTAATGCATGCAGGTTACATGTGACTTTGTCCTTCAATCACCATAGGCCTTTCTCAATCTCAAACATTTTCAGCTGAGAAGATGTGGCATCAGGATTTGGTAGGGTTAGAGTTAGAAGCCAAGAATACATATGGCTTTAGACACAAGACCAGTAATCTGTCTTTGTGTCATTCTGCCACTTTTTTGCACATGAAATTGGACTTACCTGCTCAGAGCCCCAAAGAGCGAAGACAGTGGTGGTTATGGAAAGGTTTGCATGCAACTAATGATCCCCTGATCCAACACCCACCGATAAAAACTTTCAAGTCCCACACAGTCCCATTCATACTATTGGCCAGCAACCAATTTGCTTCTAGAACTACATGCACAGAGGCACCCATGCATCACAGAGGGCCTGACAAGAGCAAGTTGGGACCCCCAGCAAAAGAGTGGGATGTGTGCTAAGGGGGGCAGGCAGAGGCGTCTACCTTGCTGCATGAGAGCTCCAACTCCGAACCAGAAACTATTTAGCAGGGTGAAATTGTTTTCCACCACGTCCGAGTCGGGGTTGCACGGGTGGGGGTTATACCATTCGTAGGGGCTAAACCTGTGGCAAGCAACACAAAACACACAAATACATTTTAGTTCAAATAGTGGCACATAGAAGAAGAAAAAAAAAGGAATGTCAGGTCTACCTATAAAGACACAAGGAGAAAGTGACAAGTTAATAAACATCAGTTAATTAGTTCTCTTGAAGAATCTATCTGTGTATTTCTTCACAAATGGTTAAAAAATTTTCTTCGTTGATGTAATAAATAAATAAGTTACATGTGGGTTAGACCAGTTTGTTCATTTCAGGTGTTTTTTTCTATTCCAGAAACTCTCATATTCATGTCAAAGGCAACCATGCTTATCAATGCATAAGAAAAACCAGACATTTCTGATCTTATGAGCCATGGTCTGAGTGGAGTTACTAGACAGAACTTTAAGGGACAGATTACCTAAAAATGAAAGTCTGTCATCATTTACTCACCCTTAAGTTCTTCCAAGTCTGTATGAGTTTCTTTCGAAGAATGTGGATAATCAGATCCTCACTGACTTCGATAAAAACCATTAACTTTGGAGTTAATAAATGATGACAGACTTTTCATTTTTGGGTAAACTATCCCTTTTATATAACAATAAGTATTAAGATGCAAGATACCACACACATATGCAAAAGCATGCTCACTGCAAATCGATGCTGTGTTGGATTGTACTATCAGTTTGAAAATGTGTTTTATTAGCATTTAATTATTCAAGCCATTTTTCTCATCTCACACATACAAAAATGAACATGTCTCCAACTACATTAAAGCACATATTAAGTGCAAACACTGAACAATGAACAGTCTAACAATGTTTTTGGTAACACTTTATTTTACGGTTACACATATTAATCGTTCATGCATATCATTTGAATATTAGCAATTTATTAGTGCTAATTAAGCACATATTAATGCTTCATTCTACACAACCTTATTCCACATCCCTGGTCCCACCCAATACCTAAAGTTAACAACTACCTTACTGACTATTTATGAGCAACAAATTAAAAAATGATTGAGGGAAAAGTTAATAGTTACCAAGCGTTACCTATTCTTCTGTAAAGTGTGACCATGTTTTTACACACCTCATGGACTTCAGGTGGTGGGACTGAGCCTATGGATTATTTTATATAATTTATAAATGTATAAACATATTTTATCTGTGCACAACATGTATTTACATATATTTATGTATCACTGTGCCTTATATCCTAGCATTAAAAATACAGCTGGGTTCAATAGATAACAACAAAGATGTATATAAAGATAAAGGTATATAACAGATATACATAAGGCCTGGAACAGTCCAAGCCTTGCAATGCTTCTTGTACTTTATTAGCGTACTTCTTCTTTTAATAGTCAAAATAGTTTAATCTGTAGTTATCCCAGAATATCCATTTAAATGGATTCATTTAGATGCCCATTTCAGAAGATCTAGTCAATTCCATCATCTCCACACCCCAATCCCTCGTACTGTGCTATCTCTCTCCCACATTGAGACTTCCCATTTACTCCAGCTAAATATAAGTGACATTACATTAGTAAAGGTTGATTGGGCGACAATTAAGCATTGTGACCCAATTCTGTTTGTGCTGAAGTAGTGGAATAAAAAAAGCATCTACAGGCTTTTCAAGAGTTGAGCAATCAGATACCAAGGAATTATTTGTCTCAGCTATTTTTCATTCTCTACCACAACTGTAAAATGAAAACAGAAATTATTGACTTTCAGAGAGTAGAGTACACAACATTTTCTGCATATGAGTCTATGATAAATTGATTGCTGTGCTCTCTTTAAATAGTGCTTCTGTATCAAACAAAAAATAAAAATAAAACATTGTCAAATATGCTCTGCTCGAAAACCTGGTGAAGATCATGCACTAAAATATTTCAATATATTACATACCTATATCTTCCTTTTTTTTTTTTTTTTTTTTTTAAGGCATGATGTTAAGAGGTTAAGATGCTTCCTTAGAACTTTCCATGTAGGTTGTAGATAGCGAAGCAGCTTAATATAGGCATGGGACAAGCATCTTTGATTTTGAAGCATAAATCTATTCGCTATTTGTGATGCAAGACTAAATACATATGAACTATAATCTCTCAAAGATGCAACCGCTGCCCTAGACCTTTCAAGCTAAGGGTCTTTATGCAAGTTCACGCAATCATGTTCAGTAAAGCCAATTACTAACGGCAAATCTAACATGGATGGCTGTCATCGACTGGAGCATGCCAGCGAAGGAGAGAGGCGACGAACAGCCTCTGTCTGCATGAGACGTGGCTTAACCTGCTGCTACGGGAAGCGTCAGTCGCCCGTTAGCTGTCAGTTTGATCCAATTATACTGACCTTCTGTTATCTCCGGTCATCTGTGCCGCAGAGGGAAAATTTTGAGCAAGGTCAACATGAAGAGATAAACGAAGGCTGAGGAAACATTGATGCCTCGGGAAAGAACAATGGTGCTGTTCTTTTTTGTTTTTTCCAGAAAGTCATTGTGCACAGGACCGATGGCGCACCTGATAGCAGCCGTGTCAGATCTGGAAGACTGACATATTTAAATAACGTCGCCGTGTAGCTGCGTTTAGCATCCAGAACATGAGTTAAGGTCATGTTGTGGGGCTGACATACAATTCAATAAGGATGCTACACAAGGATGTATTGCTAATCAATGCGCTACCGTAGATTTCAAAGACTGACTGCTTGTTCAGCATAGTCTTACTGGGTTTTCGGTCTTAAGAGACGTCTAGTATTCCTCTACTTTTTTTAGTGCCAAGCACAACCTCTCAAACTAAATCTGGCTTTCCTAGTTTTATTTAAGTGAAAATATTATTAAACATCACTGAATGAACCTAAATAGATACATTTGGTAACACTTTTATTTTACGGTTACGCCTATTAGTTGCATATTACTAGAATATTAGCCGTTTATTAGTGCTAACTAAAACATTATTACACACTGTCTTACTCTACATCTCTAATCCTATCTCACTTTTTCATTCTTGCATGTAACATCCACTCCAATCGTTGTTAATATCGGGGGTTATATCTTCTTGCATTTGTTTCACTCAACAGATTACAGAATTAAAATTAGCAGCAAATATTAATCAAAAATGTTGAATTAGGTTTACTTGTTAATAATCAATTTAGCAATGCTTATGCTTATAACAAGAAAAAAAAGGTCTTATTGTCTTACGCAATTTTGCTTAGCAGGTCATCGCAACCTAAATATTTGTTTGCTAGAAAATAAGAGAAAAATGCTCTCTCTATATATTTCCTTTTCCAGTGCCTTCTTTTCATCCTCTTCCCTTCTAGACTTGGAGTTAATTATCTAGTCAGCCCCACACAGCAGTCTGTTAAATCATCCTAAGTGCAGCCCATTTAGAAGCATATTCCACCTGGAAATGAGCGGGATCTGATAAGCACTTGCCCTGACTGGTGAAGGCATTACTCATTTTGTGAGGAGCGCGTATCTTTCGTTTCGCATGCTTGGGTTTTCTCACTGCAGTAAGGACAATGGTTCATTAGTGATATTTTCTAAAAAAAAAAAAAAAAAACACATTGCTGCAAACATTGTGCGCACTCTTTTTTAGAGATTTGAGTAAAGTCCTTACCCTTAGAATTAAACTCCGTTGCATAACTCATCCAGCGTTTGCTACAGACGTGAGCCATACCTTAAATCATTTTGCTCGTTGAGGAGAGGTGTGCTATTAATAATCTAAGCAATTCGATTTACGATTTTCGCCTGGCAGACGATAAAAAAATCCTAGATTTCTCAGATCCTAGACAGACATTGAAGAAGTAGCCTGAGCCTTATCCAGGGACCTAAGTGACGGTGGCTCTTTTGACTTTGGACGAATAAGAACCCTCCTAGAGAACACCTAAAACATTCTAGCAACTTTACAGCTCATTAACAAGCTTCTAAACCGCTCTGAACATACATTAGTATTGTAACAAAGCATGCATTTATACCAAAGGTAGGTCTTCCATAAGGCCTCTTGATTAATTTTCTTAAATACACTAACACTAACTCCACCCTAGTCAACATTACAAATATGGTTGTTTACTGCCAGGTCCAGTGGCATAGATGCCAAAATGTATGTTGTTTCCATTTCAATAAAAATGTAGGAAATAATCAAAAAGTTGGAAATAAAGTATTGGTTAGGGTTAGGGTAAGTGTAGGGAAGGCTTTATTGTCCCAATAGGGTGGCAACGGTGGCATCCATTGAATAAATTGAATTCAAATAAAAATTTACACTCGGCAAGTGATTATTGCATGATGTTATAACGTACTACAATACTGAGGTGCAGATAATTCCCACTATTTGCAACAAATATCCTGCTATTTTAACAATATAAATATAATCGATAGCACATAGTGTAAATAGCATATAACATATACGTAGTGTAAAGAGCATGTATTGCTTAGAAAGTATAAATAAGTGAAATAGTCTCTATCAATAATTACATAAATAGCCTTAAAAATACAATATGAATACAGTGACACACACAAAAAAAGAAACTGGAAAAATACGCTTTGAAAAGTAACATTATTGTAATTTGTATTTACCAAAGAAAGCCATTTTATATACTTTAGCGCCTTCGTGAAAAGTTACTTTGTGAGGGTATTTGTAAGAGCGCAGCATCTAAAACGCGCTCAAGATGTAGGCTACAAATGTATATAATACAAGTAAGCTGATATAAGGTAAGTTCACACAAAGTTCCTTTTCAGGCTTCGTGAATCTCGCTTATTTTCCACACTCTTAATCTATTGCGGTAATGCCTACTATTCGCGATCCAATCAATTTCCAGCAGATAAAATCTGGTCCACAACAACATTTTCTCGTATTCGTTTCAAAACCGTTTGCGAACCTTTATCAATGAATAAGATGCAATAAACATGCAATATATATTTCTACTATATACAGTATATGGAATACTGAGATAAGCTTGCCTTTGATAGGAATATAGTTTTACACGCACCGCGTTCGAGATCAGATAAACAGAAAAAGACAGATTTATTTGAAGCATTAGAATCAGATGCGGCATTTGAGTATTGCATCTGCTGTATGATTTACGGCATCAAGGCAGCGCTTGTTTTATAGCGAGAACCAGTGTCATAAGTAAGTGTAACTCATTTCCAATTGAGACTTCCTCAGCTGTTTCATCACCTGCTTTCGCAGAAAAGAAAAGAAACTTTGTAAGGAGAGGAAAACAACAGGAACAAAAACAACTGCTGATACGCATTACAGATTCTGAGAAGAGGATAAATATTTGACTTTCATACTGTGCCCAGAAGGAAGGTTTCTAAATACTGCATGGTGAGAATAAGCCTTAGGAAACCCTCCACCAGTCCCCATTATGTCACCCTGTGATCTCTTTCTCTCTCGCTCCGTCTTTCGCTCTCACACGCAGACATGTTTGCTGCATATACCGGCTTTCTAGTGCACATACAAAAGCGGCTGCACATGCGCACATAAAGAAATGTGTACAAAGAGACAAACACATAAACAAAGTAATACTATCTTGTGTCGGGTCTTGTCTGATGTGTGTTTCTGTTAAAGCATGCTGTTTAAGTGTGTACTTGTAATTTGCGCTCTAGTTGGAATCGGAAAGGTGAACACTTACCCAGCGTTAACATTAGTGCAGTTAAAAGGTGAAAGGTGCATATTCTGAACCAACTTAGATGACAGTTGCAGCTTGTTAGAAACTTGTGTGATCATATCGCCAGTAACATTTATAAAGCACAAGTGCATTAACCATAAAACTCTTGGGTTAGACCAGTTGAATGCGGTCAACCCAAGAGTTTTAGGGTTAAAATAAGGCCTTTTCTTTGGATTTCTCCCCACCATGCTTCAAATGAAGACCGATGGAAAGTACCAGTGCGGTTAAAATCGATCTCAGCGACTTATTCAAAGATAATACAGATTCTGGGTTTAATATAAACAAGCTATCATAAAAAAGACTATGGGATTGACGGCTGGACTTCAATTTGACAGAGACTTGTTACATGTTATAACTTCTCTTGAACAATTTTCACCCAAGGATCGAGACACTCTTTTGTGATTTTTTTTTCAGAATTTGACATGTATGTAAAGCTTGTATCCTACATATAAAGAGATGTACAGTATGCAGTTTTTGACTACTGGGTGCAAAAAAACAGAAAGTCATCCTACATCTGTCAGTTTGGGAGCAATGAGGAAAAACTTATAGATAATTATAAATATAGATATCAATGTTGTGCTGTAAAATACTGAGCCTTATCAGGTGTAAAGGAATCCATTTAAAAGCTATGAACATTCATGATAAAGTCCATTTATACTTTTTAGAGTAGTTAGCCCTATACACAGCTTTTCTAAATACTGCTTGCTTTTTTGATTGTCTTTACAAACTAAATTACGAGTAAAAACTATTTTCTAATCAACATATTAACTTGCACTTAACCCAGAATTTCCTTTAATTAAGGGGCAATTAGTCCGTAATGTCTACTTACTAAAAACAATGAAGTGTGATAACCATGAATAAAGTCCTAAAAATGGCTTTAGTATATAAATTTAAGCTAATTTAAACAGTGAAGCTTTAGGATAATGCCATGTACTACAGTATCTGGGGTTTAATTCTAAGTCTACGAAACTAGAGTTTATCATACTCTGCTATACTGCTGCCCAAGGTCTTCAAATCATTTAGATTCTGTAAAATGTGTATCTGTATCATACGATCTATGTTTTCCAAAGGAAATACGAAGCAGGATGTGGAAAAAACCCAATCAGAAAAGAAAGGTATACAAAATAGACACAGTAGGGACAGCGAAGGGATGGGGGAGGTTGCGTTTCACACCAGAAAATGCCTCAATCTCACTCTCACACACGCTTGAACACTCCCACAAACCTATTTTCTGTCTTTCACACACATACTGCCTTGAACCTGTGATGTTGCATCTTTGGTTTCATGGTTTTGTGCTGTTGTGCATTATCTGATGAGAGGCACATACAGTAGCTTCTCTGCGTCAAGACAGGAAGACCAAAGCAACCCTTACAGCTCTTCTCTAGAGTGTTTACTATGCGTGTGCGCTTCGCTCTCCCCTTTTCTCTTTTAACTCTTAGTTATCTCCCGTTCACACCTGCAGGTATTTCTATAATTTTCCCAGGAAACGACTGAGCTGAACCTCGTGATGTTTCATCATGTAAATATTGCAGAGAGTGGCATCTGGGATTCTTAAAGGAATAGTTAGCCAAAGTCAGGGGTGTCCAAACCTGTTCCTGGAGATCTACTGTCCCGCAGAGCTGAGCTCCAACCCTGATTAAACACACCTGAAGCAGATTATCTAGGTCTGGCTCATTAGATACTTCCAGGCTAGTGTACCAAAGCTGGCCGGAGCTAAACCTTCCAGGACAGTGGCCCTTCAGGAGCAGGATTGGACAATTAAAACATAATTTACTCATACTCAGTTTGGTCCATGTCCATGGAAGATTAAAGATCTGGAGCAACTAAAATGAACGGCAACAAAAAGTAACAAAAAGGCAACATAACACTTATTTTAGTGTATCATTCCCCCGTTAAGGATGATTTAAAATTGTAAAAAGATTTTAGTTCATACAGATTTGGAACGATTACGAGGGTGAGTAAATAATGTTAGACTTATTATTTTTGGAAGAACCGTTCCCTTAAGGCCACTAAAGTTAAGTCTACAGTTAGCATCAAATGTTAATGAGATGAGGTTATGATGTGGGGTTCTGTCTATATATGTGGCTGGTATGTTACCTGGCTATGACAAACAGCACACAACTGACACCCAAGTAAGCGAGCAGAATATACATCCAGATGTCGGGGGACAGGGGGTTGAGAAAGGAGAACACCCCCGGGTTGGTGCCGTTGGGTTTGCGGTACAGTATACTTATCCCCAGCGTCATGAAGGGTTTGGAGAAGTCGATGACCTTCTCCCGCACGTACGTGATGGCCAGGGGCGCCACTGCAAGATCAGCTTTCTGCCAACAAATAACGCACAGGGAAAAGAGCGATAGGCTGTAAATCAGGGCGAGCAGAAGCATTTAGAGGAAATCAAATTAAGAAAACAGGGCTTTTACACATCACACACTCTGCCCCACAGCGTTTAAGAGGAAATTTAAAGCCCTCTCGTGGACTTGCGCTCTCTCTCTTGATTTACCTGCTACTGTTTCAGCACTTACTAAAGCCTTTCATGATTTACTGGGTCTAAGGGACCGGAGGAGCGCTGAACCAAATCCACTCTCTCAGCTACCCAACTAGACTAAAGCAAATTTAAATACTGTGGCAGTTATGAAAAAGGGAAAATGAAGGAGGTTAAAGGTTTTTTTGCAATAAATAAAATAAAAGGAAAAACATTTTAAAATGCTCGCCAGTTTTCAAAATATCATGAGAAAATTTAGTTAGATTGATAGAATTTGACTTCCAACATCCAACCTGATCTCTTGAAAAAAATACTTATTTTACATTTTGGTGGTGAACTCTTTAGTTTGTTTATGTATGTATGTATGTATGTATTTATTAATTATTTTGATTATTTTTGTTTTGTTTTACTTTTTGATTAATTAGTTTGTATAAAAACTGTGTCAAACAACAATCTCATCCAAAATAAAAGTATTTGTTTGCATAATATATATGTGTGTGTTCTGTGTATACTTATGTATATATAAATACACACACACACACACACACACACACAAAGTATATATTGTGAAAACATTTACATGTATTTAGAATTCTATATTTGTCTTTATTAATACAAATAAATATATTTAATCTAAAAAAAAATCAAAATATAACCACGTATGCATGTATTTATATATGCATAATAAACATTCACAGTACACATGCATATATTATGTAAACAAAAACTTTTATTTTGCATGCAGTTAATCAGCACTAATAATTATTTTATGCTTTGACTGATTGGTGATTGTTTACAATTTTATGTAACTATTTTACATTTAGAAAAATTAGTAGCGAATTTGTGTGTTTCTTTGGTATGAAAATCACTATTTTATGTTTTACAAATTGGTGGTGATTTTGTACGATACCCACCATATGAAAATGTCACTATTTTACTTTTTGATGAATTAGTGGTAAATTCGTTTGATTTAATTTGTCTAAAAATTTAATTATTGTACATTTTGACTATTTGGTGATTGCATAATTTTACATAACTGTTTTAGGTTTTGAAAAATTTAGGGTAAATTTGCGTGATTTCATTGGCATAAAAATATCAGTAATTTATGTTTTGACAGATTTTGCATGATATCGTCAGTACAAAAATGGCACTGTTTTACATTTCAAAGAATTATGGGTGAATTTGTAAAGAAAAAACGCACCTCTAAACCTCACTCTCACTGAGGAATAGACAGACTGTAATATGAGCAAACGAAACTAATTTGTCAAAATGTAAAACATTTTTTTTAATCCAGTGTATTTACTATAAACACTACTGAAAACCTCTCACTTTCCAATAATTATCCATGTATACACTTCAAGCAAGCGACATCATTTACCACAACTAGATCACTCTCATTATAATCAAGAAAGTTGTCTATATTTAAAGTCACTGCATGCAAACTATGTTGGGGGACAAATTGAGACTACAAATTGGGGTTAAAGAAAAAAATGCAAGCCAAGCATTTTAAGGCATAATAGGCACACTCCCAATGCAAATAATATCACAAACGGTAGGCACTATAATTATGCTGATCATTTTAGCCTAAACAAATTGCAGTCTATGTAGAGCGTTCCAAATCAGTCACTTAAGAGGTTCCATTTCCATTGGCTGCTAGCTCGGAAGGCAGATAATGACGCTCTAGGCAACCGCCTTGTTTGCTTGTGCTTAGGAAAGGCCCTGCCTACACAAACGCTACTCAACATGCCCTCAAATTATTATTTTTTTTTTTTTGTGGCTTGCGTGATGTTGTCATCGCTGTGACAACCGCAGCTGCAATAATCAAAACCATGTCTGCTTAGCATATCAGTGAGGAGTGTGACTGTATACACCATGTGAGCCGAAACGTGTCAACCGGTAGAGATTCTGCTGTACTGTACTCTTCTCAGCGAGGACAAATACAACAGCAAGCAGTTCTGCTTCCAGTGCAGGCGGCTTAATTGTTTATAATGAGAGAAATTGAGATGTGATGCTTCGCTCGTGTCCAGTGTAAACATGCCATAACAGATTGCTTACAGATGTCAAGCAACGATGCAGCTTTTCACAGGTGTTTTTTTCACAGGTGTTTAAACCTTTTCGGGGTCAGTAAGCTTTTGGTAACACTTTATTTTAAGGGCCAAATTCTCACAATTAACTAGTAGCATGTATGTTGCTAGCATATCGGCTGTTTATTAATACTAAGAAAGCACATATTAATGTCTTACTCTGTATGACACTATTGCTAATTTTTTAAACCAACACTATAGCCAAATTTAACAATGACGTTACTAAGAACTAATAAGCTGCAAATTAGTTTATTGAGGCGAAAATCATAATCAGTGTTAATATTTAGTTAATAAACAGATTTGCTACCTAATCTAACGTGTGACCAGATTAGCTTTTTTCTTTAAATTGGTAAGGTTAGGGACAGGTTTAGTGATATAAACAGGGAGTCGTGTTTAAGGATATTTTGCAATTTGCATCTTAATAGGTTAAGGTGGAAGAGATGAGTCAACAGTGTAATTATAAATGTAATTACAGAAATTAATTAGGAATGTAAGTACAACAGTGTAATATAAAAAACAGATATGTACAAGTACAATGTATGTACCAAATGATTAATTTAAATGTAAGTGCATAGTAAAGGTCATCTAATATAAAGTGGGACCTTTTATACAGTAATGCACAGTAACAGTTTATAAATGTGGATTATACCATCAAACGATTAACTTGAAAATTTGGTGCCACTTTATATTGTGTTTCTAATACATGTGTACTTACATAGTAAGTACATGTGCCGAGGTATGTAATAACAGTGTAAGTACACATTAGTACATAGTATCTACAACACTAATGTTTGTTTAACTACATGTAACAACCAATGCTGTGTGTAAGTACAAAAGTATAACACTTTGTATTAGGTTAACAATTCCTATGGATTTACTACGTAATTACTTTGATGTTACACAGCAGATGGCAGTAAGTTAGGCTTTAATACAAATTGTGGTCGGTGTCCTGAATGTTACACTTTATATTAAGTGGACAGTTCCTGAGGAGTTACCATGTAAGTACACTGTTATTACTCCTCCCACTTTACCTACCCTTAACCTACCCATCTCCATCTCTTCAGACCAATAATTTTGCTTCAAACTCAACTGCGAAATTATTAGTCATTCATTGTACTTTTATCTACTATTTGTGCCTCTCAAACTGCAAATAAAACGCATTGAAATGAAATGACAAAGTATTTAGAGGGCAAAGGAATCCTGGACTACTATTTTAAATCCTGTATAATAGTTTTGAGCCCTCATGCTTATTTTAAAGTCATATGTCTTAAGATTAAAATGACATTTACAAGTACTGAGGATTCATCTTTGACTACAGTACGGTTGTGAATGAGATTTAACCCGGTACAATTTTAACATGATTATTCTTCAAAGAAACACACGTTCTGACACGGTAAGGCTGTTATTCCTCCTCCAGAACCGACGGAGGGTCCGCTGTCGAAGCGCTGACACCAGCTAAGACGGCTGTGCCCCTAAAACTGACATTTAGTTCGATTTCACTAGTTTTGCTCTTAGAATCGGTATAATTTCAGTCAAAATAAAGGCTTCCGTCTAAAATTATTGGATTGTCTATAATTATTCCCAGAGGGGGCAAATTAATGCCAGAAGTGAGCAGATGTTGTCTCGCTACCTTCCTTTTTTTCTTCTAAAGTCCTTTGACAAGATATTTTTATCTCTAGCACATCAATGTACTGGCAAACTGCAAACTCCAGACTGCTCTGAAAGCTTGTCAAGGCCAATTACAGTCTGTCCTGCTCTCGTCTTGTGGGGGGGTTTGCCGGGAATGTTACGACAACACACACGCGCGCGTGAACACACACACACACACACCCTCCGCTTTCACACCAGACGATCCGACCATGACCAATTGAGGAGCAGTGACTAAGAGTTATGTCTGATGTATCGGCTGGAGCAATGGATACTATTGAATATGGGGTGTGCAGCACTGTTCTCAGCAACGTGTTTATTCCTATCTTAGTCTTTGTGGAATGTAATGAGGGTGTCGAAGGGCAGTGTTTGCTCCCTAATGTGTGCGCGCGCGTGTGTGTTTGTGAAAGTGTATGTGCTTAATAAGCTCTACGGGGGGAAAACTAATGCCAGATTTTTCACTTTGTGTCCTCTCGGCAGTATGTGCTTGAGTTTTATTTTATCGCATTTCATACCATCTGCTATGCGCGCACACACGCACCGTTAATCTCATTTTCATATCTGTTTCCTCTCTATGCTGAAAGCATCTCCTTTCATTGTACGATCTCGACAAGTCCCTTCTGCGGCAGGGTAAAAACTGGTCAGGATTTTTCATCCCGAAATGAATTAGAAACACCTTTCTAAATTACACAACAGTTTCTTAATAATGCAATTAAATTTGAATCGAGGCAACAGACATGAGGCGAAATTCTAATTTCAGTTCAAAGAAGCAGAATTAAGATGGGATTATTTTTTTTTTTTAATAATAAATGCAATTTAATTTTATTCTTAATATGAACGCACACAACATATGGGAAAATATATATTAATTTTCATTTTCATTATATAAATGTTCAATTTTAAATGTTCAGATGATCAAAACTGATATGAAACATGGTTTCATGGTGTTTATAAGAGAGTTTAAATAAATGTCAAACTGTATATTTAGCAAAAACTAAAAATAAATAAATTGAAAATCCTGAGTGGCATTTTTACACATTGATAATTATATTTTTCTTGAGCAGCTAATCTGCATTTTAGAGTGATTTCTGAAGGATCATGTGACATATTAATCAGAAATAAATAACATTTTAAAACATATTGAAACATAAAACTTGTTTTATAAGCGTTTATATATACATATACATATATATATATATATATATATATATATATATATATATATATATATATATATATATATATATATATATATATATATATATGTGTGTGTGTGTATGTATATATAAACGCTTATATAAATATAATTTAAAAAAATGGTTTTGATAGTACTCATAAATAAATCTGTCGAATCAGTTTAGGAAACATTGCTGTTCAGTAAATTCTGCTTTTACTTAAAATTTTATTTAGCATGTTTGGATGGAGCAGGGGTGACCAAATCCATCCATATATATATATATATATATATATATATATATATATATATATATATATTCACATTGATGATTTGAAAAGGAGCCAATTTTGCTCAACCTTGCAGGGTTGTACAGAGAGGAAAAGAGCCAACCTGAGTGCAATCAAAACAGTATTGGATTGTCGAGTCTGACTCACATGGTCCATCAGTTCTCGGACCATGCCGTTCCACTGGCCTGTGCTCTCTTCCTGCGCTCCGTACTTGCCATCCTCCACCAGTCGCACTTCGTAGGTGAAGCCCAGGATGGCAGCCAGCTCACGCAGCAGGTCGATGCAGTAGCCCTCGAAGCGATCGTTACCGTATAGTGGCTTATCTGACTTCTTGAACATCACGTAAGGCTCTTCCTGCGGAGAGAGAAGACATTGTGCTCTGATTGTCAGAAACATGTCTGATATACGTCTGATAGGGCTCGCGCGCCCACAGAGATGTGTAGCCACGGGGAGTTAAAAAGCGCATCGTGCAGCTCGAACCGCAGCTTCTGATATTTTTCACAGAATTACTGTAATACGTCAAGATTTGGAACAACTTGAATGCGTGTAAATTATGTCCAGTTTTATTTACGGCTGAACTGTTCCTTTGACACCGCGTTTAACTGTTGTGATGCATGAGCAACAAATCAGCAATATAAGACAGCTGATCTTGGCAATATGAATGCAGATATCTGGTTCAGACTACAGGAAGCTGGTGTGAACTGATCCTTCTATACCACTGAGACTATTCAGGAAAATGTGTTGTGCCAGGGGAGCTGCAGCAGAGAAAGATAAGCGCTTTCCCGCCCCCACGCTGCTTTACCGCCCGCATATTCACGGTCCTAATGAACCAATGAGAGGCAGCCTGTTCACAGCAGGAACCTGGCATAGAAACAACAGCTCTTCTCATGCATCAATGCTCTATGTGTAAACTATTTTCTTTTCATAAATTCTCTGACATTTGAAAACACACCTTAGGACCCGTACACAACAACCACAATAAAAGTACTCATTCCCATATAAAACATAAAACGCGTCTGATAATACGGATATTGCCTGTTTTAATGCAGAGAAATACTGTAGAAATATACAATATTTCTGATACAGAAAGTACAAAAGTCCTTCACTATAATGCATCTTTTGCATCTCAGATCTTTGCAGTTGAAATGCAAGGTAAGCGATCTCTGATTAAAGAGAAGATATATATTATTTTTGAGTTTATAGAACATATGTTCAGGCTTTTCTATTAAGCATGCACTGAAAAAAGAAAACTGGATTATAACAATTATAGTCACACATTAGAACACTTATTCACTATTAACTGTTTCCCTCAGTGAACTATTGATAGTAAGGTAGTTGTTAAGTTTAAGTATTGGGTTAAGTATATAGAATAAGGTTATGTAGATTAAGGCATTTATATATGCTTAATTACATGCTAATAAACATGCTAATGCTAATTAACTAGTTAAGAGGCCCTAAAATAAAGTGTCACCACAAATATAAAAAAATATGAAGAAATGGCAATTAATACATTTTAATTAAACAAAGAAATTGTATTGTCTTGCAAACATACAAAACTCAAAAGACGTTTTCCCTTTCTCTTTTTCCTTTTTAAGCGACCGCACTTCATTTTATATCAAGCACTGTCATTCACATCTAACTGGAATGGCAGCTCCAGACACATGACCCAGAGGCTTACATCCCATTGGCTGGTGAGTGTTTTTAAAAAGAAATTGACCTGCAGGATGACACAAACCCTTGTTTTGCCGTCACATCAAATTCAGTCACTGCTGTGAACAGGTTTATAGGAACGCACCATTTTGTTTGTTTCCACAATTGCTTTCCTTATTGCTGTCATTACTGAATGTATGAATACTGAAACAGTACATTTTAATATGTACCATTTTTTACCTTGTATGTGCACTTTAGGTACCAATACGCAGCCTTTAGTTACAAAAGCATATCTTTTGGAGAAGAAACTAAATACTGCCCCACTGACAGCTTTTGTACCTTTTTTTATTATTCATTTTATTCTGAGAGTGATCCGTGCAGCATACATATCAGCTGGTAAAATTACTGGGAAGGCAAAAATTAAGGAAGGACTTAATACATATCTAAAGATCAGAATATGATAGAGATTTGGGCTGGGCTCTTTTGAAATGGGTCATTTAAGTAACCACTTAGCAACCACCCAGAACACCTTAGCAACTGCATATAAATGCAGAATACCCTAGCAACACAGCCAGAACCCTTGGCAACTGCATAACAATGCCCCGGCAATCACCATAGCATCACGTTGGCGAGTTTCTATAGGAATGCAGCAGTCACAGTTTTTTTTGAGAAATGTCAAAATCTAGTTTCATGTTTCATCTATGCCTGGTCATGAATTCCGCTTGACTGCATTGCTCTCGGTGCATGAGGTTTTGGCCAGAGCTCTAAATCAAAACAGAGCCAACGAGAGCTTTTACATGGGAGCTCTGAGATGTTAGCCGACTCGCAGACAGGGAACCTGTGTTGCTTCCAGCTCAGTCAGAGCTACCTTTAGTTTATGAGCACTGACCGGATGCTCCTTCAGGCCTATAGTGTTCAGATCAGATTTTCATTGGCCGAAAGCTGTGTCAAATAACCCCGGTGAGCTCTTTGTGCTCGAGTGTTGTTTGTGCATGTGTGTATTTCCATGGAAACAGTGCTGAAGTTGGAGAGGGCTGCTCACAGAGAGCGATAATATTTCATAACTGTCTGAGCTTTTTAAACACACATAGCACTTTGACTTGAAGCTGAACACTCAGCGAGCGCCGCGGCTTTCTTTTCCACTTGGCTTTTGTTTTTGAATGGTTTTACATTCAGCTGGGTTTCATTTAGAGCGCTGAGCTCAAACATCTGCGAGATTCACCGGTCTGCGCAGCCAACATATCATTCAGAAGAGTGGCGTTTTGCTTGCAAATGGGTTTTTAATTAGTTCGATGATTTTACCAATATTTTGAGATCATTTTAAAAACGCATTCCTCAGCATTGTCTTTAGTACTTGTTCTCTGTTCTTCCAGCTAAAATGTCTATTTGTGATGAAAGACAGGGATTGAGAGAGCGTATGCTTGAAAGCCCGTCTTTATGTGCATACGCATGTTTACGCCAACAAGAAAGCAGATCATTCAAGGTCAGAACGCTGCAGTGGCTGATGGGTAGGACAGCTACCCACAAGATGCATCTTAATATCTGAAAATGCTCTGGAATACTTTGAAGTACTTGTGAAATGTTTCACAGAAAAATAGCAGGAGATACATTGCGTTTTCTCAAGTGCCAGAGGTCTCTGATTAATGTTGCTGAAAACCTGCTATTTCTGCATTACAGACCTCCCTTGATCAACAATGTGAATCTGGAGATGTCTGCACTTTGCTGCGGCAACCTCAAAAACGCTTCAAAAGTTTGTTAAAAGTCATCAAAAAGCAACTTTGTCGTGAGATCAGTTTCATATCGAATGCATTTTGCATAAATCTCACAAAACCTGTCAAGATGCAGGGATCATATTGCACTCCAAATCAAATGACAAAAATAGGATATTATATTTCGCCTAAGGAAAAAAAATCCATTTGAAAACCATTAAGACGTTTTGCATCGCAACATTTTTTGGATGTGATAATAGTTGCATTACAAACATTATGGGCCGATGCTTAAATGTTCGCTTTTAAGGGTGGGACTCCACTGCCACAGGCCTAATGAGTACATCGTTTAAGACCATATTTCACAACATTAGATCGAAAGATCTAGAAAAAGCCCATTCACTCGCATAAGCTCCTGGAAAGTTGATGAAAGCGGTCAAAAGACACCAGGTGTAAACAGGGCCTAAATACACTGACAGACTGTGTTTAGTTCTGTTTGTCAACATCAAACTGTAATTTATAACAGATTTTGATACGCTAGACAAGAAAATGGGAAGAGTTTAATCCTAGTTTTGCATTTTAATAAACATAGCACTGTGTGCTAAGAATATCATATAACTGATGTTTATTCTATTGCAAGTTGCTTTGGATAAAAGTGTTTGCTAAAAGCACAAATGCAAATGTAATGTAAATGTAATTGTGTTACATTTCTGTCTAAGAAGAATCCAACCTGCCTCAGACAATTTACACTACAGCCTCCTCAGGAACAGCAAATATCGTAACTAAATTCATAAAAGAGCAATTGAGAGAATAAAAAGTCTAATTAAACCAGTAATCCATTCAGCAGATGGGAGAGAAGCAGCCCCTAAAGGCTAAGTCACCTTCCATTACTCGCCATCTAATTAAAAATAGGAATATTTTGACTCTTGGAAACAAACGATACTGGTTCATTTGTACCTTTTTAAAAATAAGTTTTATCAGTTTGATGTGAAGCCGTTACTCTGAGAAATATCTGGGGTTGAAGGGGGCTATTAAATGCAGTCGGAAATCTACACACGACACTGCACTGCTGTTTTCTGAACTCAGCAACCCCAGACTGCTGCCTGGAATTGTGATGCTGAAAACATTCAGCTATTAATCACAGACCCGGAGAACAAAACATCCTGGAAGATAAGAAATAAGAAAAAATGGAACTGTATTTCAATGTGCGAGTAAACTATTCCTCAGAAGCCTACAGTATGTTTGCTGGCCATCTGATGCAGACCGAACACAGAGCTGGCAACCATTATCTGAAAATCGTAATTTCTCATCAGATTGACTGGATATATGTTGTTTCTGGAAGTTTGTGTGCACCATTCCGCCTGGAGCTTTTCACAACATACGCTTAATGTAAAAACCGTAAAATAATATGTCTCTAAATACATTTCTGCAGAACTGAAGAAAAAAATGCTGCACTAGAGGCATTAAAACTCTGTTCAAGCAACACGTAATTTGTATGTCATCAATTTTGATTGATATAGCCACATTTTCCCACAATTACTTAGGAATATCATGTTATGAGTTAAAATCAAGTTTAACATGGTAAAACATCTAAACAATGATACTGATACATAGCTTCACGTGTATTGGTTTATATACACTCACCAGCCACTTTATTAGGTACACCTGTTCTGTTCAACTGCTCGTTAATGCAAATTTATAATCAGCCAATCACATGGCAGCAACTCATGTGATTGGCTGCATTTAGGCATGTAGACATGATCAAGACGATCTGCTGCAGTTCAAACCGAGCATCAGAATGGGGAGGAAAGGTGATTTAAGTGACTTTGAACGTGGCATGGTTGTTGGTGCCAGACGGGCTGGTCTGAGTATTTCAGAAACTGCTGATCTATTGGGATTTTCACACACAACCATCTCTAGGGTTTACAGAGAGTGGTCTGAAAAAAAGAAAATATCCAGTGAGCGGAAGTTCTGTGTGTGCAAATGCCTTTCAGAGGAGGTCAGAGGAGAATGGCCACACTGGTTCGAGCTGATAGAAAGGCAACAGTAACTCAAATAACCACTTATTACAACCAAGGTAAGCAGAAGAGCATCTCTAAATGCACATCGAACCTTGAGGCGGATGGGCTACAGCAGCAGAAGACCACACCGGGTGCCACTCCTGTCAGCTAAGAACAGGACACTGAGGCTACAACTAGCAACGGGCTCACCAAAATTGGACAATAGAAGATTGGAAAAATGTTGCCTGGTCTGATGAGTCTTGATTTCTGCTGCAACATTTGGATGGTAGGGTCATAATTTGGCATCAACAACATGAAAGCATGGATCCATTCTGCCTTATATGAACGGTTCAAGCTGGTGGTGGTGTAATGGTGTGGGGGATATTTTCTTGGTACACTTTGGGCCCAATAGTACCAATTGAGCATCGTGTCAACGCCACAGCATACCTGAATATTGTTGCTGACCATGTCCTTCCCTTTATGGCCACAGTGTACCCATCTCTTATAGCTACTTCCAGCAGGAAAACGTGCCATGTCATAAAGCGTGAATCATCTCAGACTGCTTTCTTGAACATGACAATGAGTTCACTGAACTCAAATGGCCTCCATAGTCACTAGATCTCAATCCAATACATCACCTTTGGGATGTGGTGGAACGTCAGATTCGCATTGATGTGCAGTCGACAAATCTGCAGCAACTGCGTGATGCTATCATGTCAATATGGACCAAAATCTCTGAGGAATGTTTCCAGTCCCTTGATGAATCTATACCACCAGTTCTGAAGGCCCGGTTCTAGTAAGGTGTACCTAATAAAGTGGCCAGTGAGTGTATTCAGCAAGTTTGTTTAGTAGCTCACATAGCATGGCGTTTGAGGAGAAGATCTCAGGTACAAAGGTACAGTTTGAATCTGGTTTGAAACATGCAGCAAGGTACATAAGAACTATATTTAAAAAAAAAAAAAAAAAAAGTGTGTATATAAATTTGTGCATATCAACATTATGCAATTTAAGTTACAGTGTAAATGCATTTATACCACCTTTTGAGCGGCATTAAATAGTTTGTGCAAATTGCACTTCAGGTGCAGCCTCTGCATTGCAAAACATGGATAGTTTTCTTAATTCAGTTGTTAACTTAACAATCATTTGGTGTTGTATTCTTCTAAGCATACGTATTGATTACATTTATTGACAGAATATTTGGCACATTCAAAAGGGTACAAAAAATGCCCTTATACAATCAAAGGTGAACAGTGAATGAAAGTTTTTGCATCCTATTACAGTGATAAGGTCTCTCAACTCTACCTTTTTGTTACTTTTTTTAGAAATCTCAGAGCAAACCTGCAGAATGTTTGCTCAGAGCCTATTAATAACAATTTCATTTCTGCAGCAGCACAATGACGGCTTCAGAGGCAAACCTGAGGGCATTAAACTTTCATGTAAGGACTGACATTCACCGCTCAGCATTCACCCCTCCCAGCAGTCTCCTCTCACACTTTCGCTCCTTTCATTCATGACAGCTTTGATCCTTGGCTGCCTGACTCAGGCAACTAGCATTTGTAGTATTTAATGCATTCTGATCGGCCACTGAAAATGAAAACACTCATGCTACACCAAGCTTAAGTTCAATAGTTTTGGAAGGTTCGTTCAGGGTTATCATTAGCTGTAACTAAAACCATAACAATAGCTAAATAACTTATCATTATTATTATTATGAGGCTGATTAGACAATGCCAGATATTTAGAGCAAAAGGAAACATTTAAATTCATCACCAATGTCATAACTCATCTCATATTTAGAGTTTTAAATGTTAACTTGTCTCACACTTAGGAAATAAATTAGGCTTTTCAAGGGCAGTAAAGAAAGTCCATTCCCCTCTTGCTGAAGTCTTGATGCTGTTTTAATAATTCTATACAATTGGAAACTTTGCATATATTTTAATTTAAATATATTTTTACAATATTTGAAACAGTTGCACCATTTGACAGCAGGTCCATCATCAGAAATGGTGACTGATGCAACTGTGAAGAATTTAGAAGCATAAAGCAGCAAGATATTTTTCATTTTCTGACTCAGAATACTGTTCTGCATGATCAAAAGGACAAAAAATGAAGACGTGGGAATTCAGAAATGCAGAGTTTGCCACAAATGTCAAATGTAGATTGACTGGTTCCTGTGACACTAAACCTGTTAACCTCCATGTTGTCATTTTGTTTTCATCAATTCAATCAAAAGGCAATTTAAATGCAAGTTTGTGACATTTCTGTGAATATTTTGATGTGATTTTCCAATAGACTTGAGACAAGCAGATCAAAAACATTTTGCGTATATGCTTTGACACAATTGAGAGAAAAGTGTATGCATTTCATTTAGATAAAGTCCTTTCAGTTTGCTTCTACATTTTGGGGTAAGCATTCTTCATATTCACATAATCTGTTTTATTAATTTAGAGTGAAGTATAAACACCCTTAAAGTATAAGTCTTAAACTACAAATCAACAGCATTCCACTATAACAAACCATTCGCTCGACCAATGAAGTGTCAGTTAAGCGTTTTGTATCAGTCGCATTGCGCAATTAAACAGATGATTTGTTCTGCTGTATTTGTTGCTCTTAGCTTACAGGGAAATAATAAATTATAGCCAACAGTGTTGCAGATTTACAGCTCAGTATGCACATTCACAAATGAAGCATGATGATGGTGATGAGTAAAAAATACAACATTGACACTTTGGGGATCAGAACAGAACACACTGATAATATGTTAATAAAGAACAAAACCTAAACCTAAAAGTTTTAGAAAGTTAAGAAATCCCAATTTTATGAAAAGTGCTGCAATATATTACTACTCAAATAAGAAAGCAACATAAATGAATAAATAAACATGGTGCATTACATACAACTTGTATTAACACGATCACAAAAAGATTGCCAACCTCTTTTATATAAATCTACCCATAAAAAAATCAAACAAACAAAAGGAACTCTACAATATTTTAAGTCCTTGACCAAAATAGGATTAAATCAACAAAGTTGATAGCAAAGATAGTGGTGGTAGACTATATATTTATTTTAGAAAAAAGCTCCCAGTATTTCAAACAAATTCTCAATCTGTGCTCAAAAATGCCAAATAATGCTATTAAAATTAACTCAAATATTTTACATTATATCCCCCCAAAAAGATCTGAGCTACACTATCCATACACTCTCAACTGTATCGACTACCTAACCTAATCACCTATGAGCTTAAGAAAAAAGGCAGATGAAAATTGGAGAGTGGAAAATGGTGAGTGGTGAGTCGTAAAAAGACTACTCGGCTACGCTGGTTAACGAAAACGTTGGCATGATTATTACGGTCAGGAATACCCCGCCAGGCCAGTCCCCACGGTCTTCCGATCCCTTCCAAGGTTCCCCATGGAGATCCCGAGAGGTGATCTCCAATGTCTCTAAAGGGGCTATGTGGATGTTCCCCAGGTGGAGCATGTGATTGTGGTGCATTTATGCTCGCAAAATGCTGCCATCTGGAGAAATTGTCTGCATCTCCCGTCCAAAGCCTGTGAGCTGTCATCAGCTCTATCTGCCAAGGCTCATGGTGCTGCGGGCCAGGCCACCACCGCCGTGCAAGCCATGGCCATCCTGCAAGTCCACCAAGCCAAGACACCCAAACGCTGCGCAAGGGTAGTTCTGACCTGAGGTTGATGCAGGAACTGCACACAGTGACTGATTTCACTTTATGAGTGATGAAAAATGACGGTGCTGTCATGTGATGTCCTCCATGGTGGTGTAGGAGCGCCATTTTGAGCTGAACCTGGCGCACATGAGTGATGCCAATAAGTGTGCTTTCTCGACTCATCTCCCAGACCAGCCTCTTTGGTGACACTATGGAGGACAGCATTTCTTGGCAGTACAGATTCAGGCGGAGGCCATCAAATACATCTTGCACCGGCATGAGTCCAAAGCGCCGGGTGCTAGATTTTCAGCTGGGCGTTACCGGGCTTCTACACCAGCTCCGCCACAGAAAACACCTAAAGCGGGAACCCCTCAACATGTGCGTCAAGCCAGCTGCAGGAGAAAGGTGACCAGAAATGAGATGGATAGTCCTTCTTATGTTGAGTGGACATCGACATCTGCACCCCCAACCATGGGGGAGGGCCGAGGGTTTGTTTCACCACTGCTACCAGCTTCCGATTAGGCCTGATCATTGCACCTGCGCGGCCCTGGTACAGCAGCAAAGTTCCTTCATTATTATGCCGGAATCGGAGCATAGTTCCTGCAACCGCAACTTTTTTTTGACATCAGGCTTAGTAGATGATGCAACTACAGAAGAGTCTTAAATATGAAAAGTTTTAAATAGGAAAAATATTGAAACTTTTTTTAACGAGATGCTTCTGGTCTAATCAGATTCATTGATCTGTGCTAAGCTATGCCAAAAGTGCTATCGCCAGACCTGGAAATTGTATGAATGGAATCAAAAATGGTAAAACTCAACTCAAAAAAGTGCAAAAAAAGTGTTCCTTTAAGCCATTATATATATATATGAAATAATAATAATAAAAGCCGAGCATAACAATGTTATATCTAAAGTACATTTCTGATTACATATACATATATACATATACATACTGAAAGTCTACTCTTTTAATATTAGTTCAAAAGTGCACTAATAGCCCACTTGAAGGAACTTTTTGTAAGGGAAAAACACCGTACTCACATAAGCGAGAACAGTGAGCTCCTTCAAAGAAAAGTGTGCTTATACAATTGTCTTTACAGAAATTGAAGAGTTTTCTCAGTGTATTTCATCTGAAAAGATGACAGGAACAAAGCTGCTTTCCTGATTGGTGGTGAGAGACCGGAATGGATGGAACAGCCTTAAACCACAAACCCAGAGTGTTCCGTCACTCAGCGACGATGATAGTGTAATCTGACACGAGTGAGCTGCCTTTGGCTTCAAATATCAGAGAACTTTCAGAAAAGAGGGCGAAGGGAGCAATAATACGTGAACAGATTTTTCAAGGTCTGCTGTTTTAAAAGACTACTTTTAGTTTATGAGAATACTGCATTAAAATATACCACATAATTTAAAATGTACGAGGTAAATAGCAACAACACAGAAAAAGGAACACAGCAGTGAATAATGCTGTAACAGTCTACAAATGCAGGATCTATTTCACTGACCAAAAATAAATGAGTGCTGTCAAACCATTAATCGTGATTAATTGCATTCAAAATGTATGTTTTTGTTTACCCAATGTGTGTGTCTGTGCTGTGCATATTTATCACGCATATATACTGTAAAAACATGTATTGCAAATATTTTCTAAATAAATACAGTATGTTTACACACACACACACACACATATATATAAAAATATAAAATTTCTATTATATATAAATGGATAAAAATATACGTGCAGGCATACACAGTATTAGTTCTCTGTCACACACACACGCACACACACACATTATGTTAACAAAAATTTTGTGTAGAATTAACTGCAATGTTTTTTTTAGATTTGATTTGATGTTTTTAAATATGCTTTTAATGTTTCTTTTTTGATGGTAAAAGAAAAGGTAAAGTAAAAAATAATGAAAATAATTTACCAGTATAGTAGACACCACCAGTGATCTGTTGGAGAGAGAATCCGACACATTGGCTGCCTTTCCCTTCTGGTTTTCCGTCATGTTCAAGCCACTCACAGGATCCCATGTCCCAATCTGAAAAAACACTTTATATGTTCATTAATCTATGAGATGATACAAAAAGAGGATGAATACTATAATAACACAATAAAGAGCATTTTCCAACATCCAACGAACATCAAAGAATCTATTACACAGTTTTAGTGAATGTTGTGTGGGTTCTTTACTTATTGGGACACATTATCTATGCAGAGGCTTAAAGGAAGTGATGTGAAGACCATGTTATCATGCACAAGAGAGCAAAACGAAGAGATGGAAAAGAGAGAGAGTAAATGAGAATTGCTTCAGTGGACCAGAGAACTGCGATCCCATTCCTCCCTTCTCATTTACTTCAGAGGACCCTCTTGAGAACTGCCAACTCAAAACAAGATGACAAAGTGCAGACGTTCACGCACGTTCAGCTATCAGAAAACAAAGTACTTCAGAAAACGCTCGGCCTGTAGTTTGTAATTGCAAATCACCTGTTTAATTCAGTCTTCATAAGGCTAAAGGGCTACTGAGGGCCTTATTATTAATGGGATAAATTATTCATGAAGGTGCAGATACATGTGGAAGAGAACCAGGAGGTCACGGTTTGCTTAGAGGCTCTCCGTATGTGTGTGCGGGGAGGGTTTTTATTGTCTGTTAGTAGGTGGGTGGATGAGTGTGTGTGTATTTACTGGTGTACACACATTTGTCCTTTTGAAGGACAGCAGGTACATAACTAAGGACATGAGAAAGCAGAGGAATCCAGCACCTTCTCTAGCCCCTCTTCCTTCAGGCTGATCACATCCAGATCGAAATCTGTCCTCAGGCCATTGGTCCTGTTGAAATTTATCCGTCCGGTTAAACCGTCCCAGTGGGCCTGGAGGTGTAAAAAAATATTCATTATAACCAACCAGAAACCAACCAGATGATTTCTTCCTTTTTGACATGTAAGGTCCACATGTGATTTTCAAATCTTATCTTCAGAATAGACGATTCTTTACTGCATTTTTGGTGGTTATCAACTCGTCACATTGAAAATCTAAAGGTCTGATTGAGCAGCTCTCAGACTGCAAATGAAATGTACTCACTTACTTATGTAATCTTCAGTTCTCTGAGATACCTGGAATGATTACTGTGTCACTAGACGCTATGGGGAAAAACTTTTTTTCCGAGGACTGAAACCTTTTCAATTACACAGTATAACTGCACAGCCACTGGTTCATGCAGTAAATTAAAAATGAACCAATGACTAGGCAGCCTATAAACGGGGTATATAGCACTTTAGGGACTTATCCCTGCCTTGGCTTTAGTACGACCTTGGAGTCGGTAGGGCCAAACTCAATACAGGCAGGGCTTACTCATTTAACCGATGCTAACGTCAGTAGCAAGGCAGTTTAAAATGATAGAATTTTTAGGTCCGCAGAGTGTAGTGGCTCAAAGGGGGAACCCTTGAGGGCTGTCAGGACCTTACTGGGACCACAGGGAACTGAGGCAGATTAAGTCTTCTGGATCCTCTTAGAAAACAAATAACTAAACAGTTCCAGCCCACAGACTGTCCAGCTATAGGAGCCTGAAAAGCTGCTATAGCTGCAATGTAAACTTTGAGCATGGAAGGGGAACAGCCCTTGTCCAACAGCTCTTGTAGGAAGGACAATGTGTTGTGCTGTAAGCTGTTGTATGGTCAATGTACGTGCTGGTGTGACTGTCACCCTCATGTGGACTGAGTCGAAAACTCCCAGGAACAAAGCTTGTTGGCTGGGAGACAAAAAGGTCTTGGCAAAATTGACCTTGAGCCCAAGGCACTCTAAGTGGCTTGAGTTCCAGGCACTCTAAGTGGCTGAGGAGAAGGGATCTGTTGGATATTAGCTTGGCCTCTGACTGGGCAATGATAAGCCAGTCATTGAGGTAATTTAGAATACAGATTCCCATCTGCCTCAGAGGGAAGAGAGCCACATCCATGCACTTAAAGTGCTAGGGGCTAGGAACAGTCTAGTCTTAGCCAAAAAACGCCATGCCCATGGAATGTTTACTTATTTGCATGATGCATATGGAATACAAAAGTGGGAACACTTCAGGAGTTTAAAAGTCGTAGATGGATTGGTAGAATTACACAGGATTTCTGGGAGAAATTAGCGTTGAGTTCTTTAACATTCCACCTGGAAACAAAGATATTGTGTCACCCTTACGAAACAAGAAAGCTGCCATTTTTACAACTGTGACAATGAGAACTAAAGGATCAACTAAATGCAACATTTTCAAAAGTATGTGAAATATTTAAATTTTGCAGCTGGGAGTTTTACACACTGGTCTGTTATTGTGGGAATATTTCCACGTTCTGAAACGTGACACCGAATGAAACAAACTAGTTTAATTAGTTCTTTGACGTCTGTCAAACAGTTTCATGGGCTGTCCTTGGCCAATGAAAGCTAACATGTTTTTCAGACCTTAAGCCATCAGTATTACACAAGATTAGGGACAGCCCGAAGGACAGAACCGTTTATTGATATGCCACTGCCTCTAAGGCGAATTTCAATAATCGCCTGTACCTGGATGTGAAAGTAAGTGTCTTTCAGAACCAGACAAAAAAAACATCCTTATTGGGAAGTAATGGCAGTAGAGGCCTGACTTACTCTGAGCTATCAAAACCATCTGTACACCCTCTTTTGCCAGTAAATTCATCACCTCGGAGTGCAGGATGTGAGAGCCCTTGCTCTGAACTAAGGTAGGAACCAAAACGCTGAATCGCAGGGGCCAGGTCTGGACTCATCCACGGTTTGGAGGAGTTTTGCCTGACAGACCTGGAACACATCCATAGAGTGCAGAGCTGAGGCCGCCTGCCCAACAGAGGAGTAAACCGATCTAGCAAGGGCAGACACTGTCCTGCAAGGCTTTGAGGGGTTAGCTACCTCCACTTTTCATGTGATGGCAGTGGGCAGGCAGAGGTGTGCAGCCACTCACTCATCCAGTGTGTGCAGTTTTTTTATAGCCATTTTTCCCCCAGCAGGTCCTATTTGTCCAGACAGTCTGTGCCATAGACCATTCGATCCCAGCTCCTTAAAAGTTCAGCATCCCTTCCTGGTTTGACGTCAGTGGAATCTGTACGGTAGAGCCTGACATCTCCTCCGTGTGTCTGACACTGCTATAGACATGCTGTCATTTATCAGTCTGTCCTAGATTCCGCCAAACAAAACCATGTCGCTCAAGGGACACCGGTCTGGATGCTCAATAAGTGAGGATGTGAGCGTTGTGAGGGCGTTGGCTAGCTCACAGCCGAGCACTGATTCTCTCTGCCCTCTGTTTTTTTTTTTTTTTCACAAGTCATTTGGAGGAAGAAAATAGGAGGGTGCAAGGGCCGTCATTTTCTGACAGAAATCTGTAATCTGAGTGCATCGAGAGACGAGACTCATGTTCATGTGTGAACAACCCATCTTGGTCAGAGTGACTTCTTGACTTGCCCAGACAAGAAACACACTCTGAGTGGCCATCGGTATTTGTAACAACACTGCTGCTCTTTTACAGAGAAATTTGCTCTTTAGGCTTTAGGCTCGCCAGATGGCAGCAGGGGATGAGCTGATATCCATGCAGGATGCTGAAGGCTTGAAGAGTGGTCGGGAACAGCAGAGCGACACACACAGTCAGCTTCTTGTTCGCAGTGAGGCGTTATCAAAGGCAAGTGACTTCAAGTCCTGTAGATCAGTAAAGGGAAGATGTCGTTGCTGATAGAGAATTGATCTGAGATCCTATGGCGAAATGCCCACTTTTATAGTTAGATGGCCTCGCCCATTCTGGAGGGCCCTGATGGGCTTCAGTTGTCACCATTGGCTCATGCAGCTCTTATTTTTATTTAGATTTTATTATTTAATAATAACATTTACATAACTCACAATAAGTTGTTTTCTGGTGCTCGAGTAAACATATTGGTAACAAATCAAGTCATCTGATTATTTTTTTCATGTTTCAAATGGCCTTTTTTAATTATTTTTAATTATTAACCTAAAATAATAGATGCAATTAAAATAAATAATACATACTGCGTTTAAGATAAGTTAACCAAAATAAGTTAATTGTTCAGTGTTATGTCTAAAATCAGTGTTGATTCAATACTGAATCAGTTACTGCCAGTCTGTATTTCATCTTAATCAAACAAGTGAAAAAGCAAGCTTGAGTGAAGTAGCTTAAAAAGCACCTCATGCTCAACCTGAGGCTCTTCAAAATCCACTGAAAAGAAAGAAAGCACTCTTCTCATAAGCTGTATTCATGAGTCATGGCCTGGAACTACTTGGTTTTTGACCACTGACAATGGGTAAATGTAAAAGAAAAGAAAATCACATGGAGCCATAGTGAGAGACATTTAGTTACTTAAAATGGACAAATCAAAAATAAATGTAATATATGTAAAATATAAACATCCAAAATGATATTGTTTCTCGTCTTGAGTTACATGTGTATTTTTGGCACTAAGATGGATATGGAACCATGCTGAAATCTAACATGGATTGAACCATATAGGGCCTTACAAATTAAGATAACAAAATAAATGTTTGTTAAGAACTAGCATGTAAAAGAACATGGAGATATGGTATGCAGGCATGCAAACTTTTGAATAAAACATCAAAAGATATATTGTGACCATTGACATATAATGCAACAATGATTGCAAAAGTAAACTTTTTTTATTATTTTTTTTTACTAATAACATATGTAAAAAAATAAAATAGCAATGCCATTTCTTTTCCATATGTTTTTTTCCTCTACAGTAGCTTACATGAAAATAGAAAGATTTTACATCTTTCTACAAAATAGTGAATATGCATCCAAAGCATTTAAGGTTTTTTTAAATGTACTGTATGTTTGCTTGTGGAAAGTTACCTGGTGAATCAACATGTTGCTTTTCTTTACAGCCTATGTTTTTATCATGGCTGTCAGTGCAAGCAGATTTTAAAGTTTGACTATGTTGGTTTTTAATATTTTATCAATCCATAAAATGTACAATATTTTTATTAATATTATTTGCTATATATTTGTTATATATATATATATATATATATATATATATATATATATATATATATATATATATATATGTTTTTTTGTAGTTAAATTCTGGCAACCACTGCAGTAACCTGTATACTATAAACTTTGCATCTGTTCTCAGGTCAGTGCCAGGTATCCATCTATATTAAAGCTCTGGCATTTTCAAAGCCAGTGAAATGTCATCAGACTAAGCATTCCTCCAATTATCTGTTCCAACAAAAAACCTCAGCACAGCTTTCCCAGCCTTTTCTCCAGCCCCGGGCTCTACTTGTAGTCTAGACAGAGAAGATCCAAAGGAGGGTGAGGGGGTCCGGGGCAGGGTCATAACAAGCAGAGATTTGGGCCAATTTATGTGCTGGCTTATGAAGAGAAGACCACCTTGCTTTTATGTATTTATATCTCCCTCGCTTTGCCTTTGGTCTTAGCTGGCTGCTTAAGATATCACGCACAGCAAATAAAGGCGGCGTTTTAGTCAGACTAAATATAGGCAGCAGAATGACAGGAGAGTTCAGATTAGCCGTCCTAGTTTTCCTGAAAATAGCACGGAGAAGAATCATTTCCAGAGATTAAGATAAATTTGCTGTCTTCTTCAGCGGTGCTCTCACCGAGTGGTATTCCAGGTCAGAAACAAGCAAACGCACATTCATGAACGCACACGCAAGGGCAAACTGCAGAGCTTTCTCAATTTCTTCCAGTGAAGACAAACAAGCCTTCTTTCTTTTTTTTTTTATTACAGATAAACCACTTTATTCATGAAGCAATTTGACTGGCGCAATTAATGTTATTACCGCCGGCTGAACGTTTATTTAAAAGAACGTATGTTCACGTTCTATTAATCATGGCAGCATTATTGTATTAATCAGTGGAGAAAATGAATGCATTTTCAGCATTCAATTGAGCTGATTGTGGTGATTTTATTGGTGGACTTCTGATGTACATTCTCAGTAAAGTATGGCAGATTATGGTAATGCGCTGTATGTCTGTGACATAGCATGCGGATAATGCTTTTTGCTAACATTTTATTTGAGAGTGTTCATATGTATTACATTTAAAATAACTGATTTCTATTTTGGTAATGGTATTTATTTATTTGATGGCAATCAATTTTCAGCATCGTAACCGCAGTCTTCAGCGTCACGTGATAAATCATTTTAATATGCTGATTTGCTGCTCAATAACCGTTTCTTGTTATTATCTATGTTGAAAATGGTCGTAAAGCTTAAAAAGAAAAAAAAAAATACACTTATAAAATAATTTAAAAAAATTGTGGTTAATTTTTATTTGCTTAATAAAAGTATAAATCACAAGTTGTTAATTAATATGACTCTGTACTTACTTGTATTACAACCAGTAATAAAAAAAATAATAATAATATAAATATATATATATATATATATATATATATATATATATATATATATATATATATATATATATATATATATAATGACATATGCAAATAAATAAACATTTTTCATTTATTTAAAGTTGTTTTTTTTCTTTTTTTTGTATTTATTTGTATTATTGGGTATGCTTATGACCTTATGGCAATGCTAAAACAACACAACATCTTTTGATAAACAGCATGCTCTTAGCGAGCAGCGTGATGTGCAGTACCTCTTTGATGAGCGTCATGAAGCGGTTTCCGAAGCGCCAGGGCTTGTGGCGATTACACTGGAGCGAGCTGACAGTGATTTGAGGAGACTGTTGGACGGCCACGGCCACCACATGTACCGCGTCATACATCAGGGCAGCATCTGTCTGGAAACACACACACACACACACACACACATTCACAGGTCAATCGGCCATCAGCAGTGCACCTGAGGCTCTCCGACGGTAATTAATCAAGCCTCAAAAACAGGTTAAACTCCAGTGTCATGAGCCGTGATTGCTGTATATTCAACTCAACGACCAATCACAAAGAATGAGAAAGTGTCAGAGTAGCCTTCAGCTGACTGCCACACAAACTGACAGCCCTCCATACCAGAGACCTCTCATTCCACAGACCAAAATAAAATCTAATTAGTGTTTGCCTTGGATGATTGAGAAGCAATCACAACACCTCCCAGACTGGGCCGGTATGGAAATCATGCCTGAGGGGGCTTCAGAAATTGCTATCCTGTCAAATAAATCATAGCCAAACCTGTCATTTTCCAGCTTTTGTCTCTGATTGTCTGCCGCAAGGTTGTGGCTAAAGACGGCTCTGCCCTAATAATGCTGCAACTTCACGCAAGCGTATTTGTATGTTTGCAGCAAAACAAATCAGCATAGCCGAAAATCACAGACGTGCTGCAAAAAGGCGGATAATTAAAGAGACATCCGTGAAGTTTTAAGTGTGGCGAAACTCGAGGCCAATGTACGTTTGAATTTGGGAAATAGTACCATAAATATCTGTAGTGCTGCAAATTTCATTGGTCAGGCATCAAGCAATAAAACAACTTCATATCGGCTGTGATGTGCCGCTTATTCAACAAACTTCCATCACCTTTTTAAGCTTGGGGTTGCCAGATACCAACAGCTTAAATGCTCAAATCAGACACATTTTCTGAATAATTGACTGAATGAATGTGTTCGATTTGAGTTTCCACTGCGGTATAGTACCGCTTTAGAGTGGATTATCCGCATGTCGCTATAGTCGCGCCGCTTCTACTGCCGTGTCTCCTGGAAAACGTTTTCATTCGGCGTCGCTCCATCAAGCTCCCGCTCGATTCGCTGCTCAGCTATCAACAAGATGAACGACCGTACTTCCTAACGGACCGCGAAAGATTTTTTTGGTTGTTAAAAAAAGTTGGTTCGCCGGCTGCGATTTAAATCTAGCGTCTCCGTGTGTGTCTCGGGCAGGTAGTTACGATTCTCTCCGGCCAATCAGTGTGCGCGGTGGAAAACCCCCCAAAAGTGAACCGTACCGATCCAAGCAATGGAAAAGCACCATAAGCACTATATACAGTGTTTATTCATCCTTTATGCCGTCATTCATTTAAAAGGCTTTGCACTGCACCAAGACCACTTTTCTAGATCAGGGTGACCTGTTTCGTGTTTATTACAGTTATTAAAATTGCTGGGCCAAACATCTACAAGATGGTAAATGCTGTTTAGGAGCAGACAACGAACTGTTCACCACCGTACAAATCATAAGCCGCTTTATTAATGCGAAGGCCGACTAGCTCTTAGGATCCATTTTCTCTAGGCCACATTTTCGGGCAACATCACATGCGTCTTTCAGAACGGACGCGTTGTTAACAACATGCTAACATCAAATTCAGCTGGAATCAATAGAGTCGCCTGTGTGATTTGTGCGAGGAGTGTTATTTGTCTAACACACTGACGCTCTGCCTGCAGCATTCTGAGTCAGTAATGGTATGGCAGCGGCTACGCAGGCATCAGACAGAGAGAAAGCTCACTAGGGTTTGGAAGAGAGCCAGCCTCTCATGTTAACTTTCAAAGTGGGCCACCAGAATGTATTTCTGACAAGATTTATGAATATATGACTTTATTAAATGCGATTAATTCATCAAGTCTATCGACTGCCCTAATTACTACACGATGCCTACATTTCACGTCCATTGATGATAATTAATAATCTAACAATTTTTATCCCTTTCCATTAGCGGAAAGCATTTTATAATCTCACGCAAATATTTTATAAATCCTTTTTTTTTTTCAGTTTGCTTGAAATTATCCTTTAAAATACAGTTTTATCCATCATCTCTTTTGAGTTGAAAATAATGACTTAAAAAAGGAGTAACTCTTTATTTTAGTATCTCTTCCTAGTTTATTAGCATGCATATTACTAGAGCGGAAGTCGTTCATTAATAATAATTATTCTACATTCTACCCCAATCCTATCCAATAACTTAACAACTGCTTTGCTATTAATAAGCAGCAAATTAGAAATTCATTGAGAGTAAAGTCGTAGTGAATAAGTGTTCCCTATTCTAAAGAGTTAATCAAAATACAGTTACATTTATTTCATCAATCAGAAGAAAATGGTTGTTAAATTGAGTGTAAATTTAATCTTCTTTATACTATGAAAGAAAAATATGTTTCTTGATTCTGTCAATTATGTCAACAAAATTAAATAATTAAATAATAAAAAAATTAAATTAAATAATATAAAAATTATAATTAAATAATACAAAAATAATATAATTATCACAACACCATGCAACCATAATAATGTGATATTTTCTCCGTGGTAGACATTTTGAAAACATTATTTTACGTGTCCTCTCATGTTATGGTGTGCACTATTAAAACGATTTTATTTATTAATAATAATTTAACATAGCAATTGGTTTCGCGTTATATAATGATATGTAATCAAGTGATCATAGGTTCGTTCCCAGAGAACGCAAGTGCTCATAAAATGCATATGCCATATAAATCATGATTAAATCATCTGTGTGGGGTAGGATCAGGAGTGGGCCATTTTTAGTTGGAGGACAGGTTCAAGATAAGATATGTAAAAGTTCTGTATATGACAGAATTTAAATTTTGGGGTGACCTATTCCTTTAAATGCATGCACTTGTGCAGTGGCATACAGTTACAGTTAATTTCTCTTGGAATATCAAAATGCTATTGAATGCAACAATCATATAAAAGAGAAAATATATAGTCATGTGATATATACCCGAAATTATAGAACGATCCATGTGCTTTCCTGATGACTGAGGTGAGGAAACAACCACCGCAATATTAATAATCTGTCCGTGAGCGAGTGTTGATGAAAGCGAATGGGTGTGAAGATGCCATGGGAAGTGAAAGAACCTGCTTTGGGCCCAGGGCTTTAGTCACCAGCTGCTGGTCAAAATGACTAGAGGGTGGTGAGTGAGTGAGTGTGTGTGTGTGTGAGTGTGTGTGTGTATAAAGTTTGACTAGTGGCTGTTTCGCACCACCACAAAGCTGTCAATCACCCTCCTACCTCGTCCTACACTAACACACAGATCGGCTTCATAATCGCTTGTCCGCCATTCCACGCCTGTCAATCAATCGGGATACGAAGGGAGCACAAAAGTGGCAGCCACTGGTCTTGGAAGGAGATGAGACACGGGATGAGGCGTTGTCAGGAACAGACGTGCCATGAATTCACATGTCCCGTCGCCCCCATCCCCCTCTTTTTGGCATCTGGCTGGGCCATTAAAAGGGGACAGCCGAAGCTGGGGCCCTGCCGCCTATCTGCGGAGAATACACATTATCCTTAGTCACCCGCCCACCAGCGAGGCACCGTGACGCCAATGAGCCCAGCTTATGCATTGTGAATAATAAATAAGTAATAACATCAGACAAACAGAAGACAGGGCCTCCACCTGAATACTAAATGAATGCTCCTATTACCCGCCTGTGTGTGTGTGTGTGTGTGTGTGTGTGTGTGTGTGTGTGTGTGTGTGTGTGTTAGCCTTGTGTGATAGAGCAGGGGAGAAAAATCAGAGCTCAGGGTGCTTATGATCCCTCCTGGGAGGCATGCTTTGTTTTCTACAGATTTTCATCAAAGCTTTATGGATCTGTCGGCCTGGCTTACTCTATACCAAAGCGCAGAAGCCAGCCCATAAATGTACACTAAAGACGCAGAAATCGGTAAAGATTTGTAAAACACGGTAGTTTCCATCTTAACGACTGTAGATATCTGCATTAGGCTGGGGCAACTAAACCATAAATCGATAATGAAAAGAGTTCACGATGAAATTCCAATTGCTTTGCCCTTTGTTCTGTGATTGTCTAGGAAATTAATTTTCTCCGAAAAGACGTTGAAGGCCACCTGTGCTACAAGCATGTCAATCAAAGCATGTCAAGCAAATACTTTTTCAAAGCTATTTTGTTAATTGAATTATATATATATATATATATATATATATATATATATATATATATATATATATGTATATGTGTGTGTGTGTGTGTGTGTGTGTGTGTATATACACAACTTTTCCCTCAATAAATTCCTAATTCGCTGCATATTAATAGTTATTGTTAAAATTAGGTATTGGGTAGGATTATGGATATAGAGTAAGGTCGATAAAGTTTCACCAACAAAAAAATAAAGCTATAAAAAGTCATTTTTAGAAGCAAACACTTTTTCTGTCTTTCTCTACTAAAATGGCATTTTTTCTGTTTTTTTGTAATTAATTGTGCGATTTCTTTCAAAGTACCCAATACCTAAACTTAACAACCAGCTTACTAACCATTAATAAACAGCAAATGAGAAAATGTATTGAGGGAAAGGTCATAGTTAATAGTGTATAACTGTCCCCTGTTCCAAAGTGTTACATATTCCATATATTCAAAGAATGGAGAAAAGAGCACTAAAAATAAAGGTAAAAAAGCAACAATGCAAATGATTAGAATTGGATATGCTAGACTATCGTTCTTAAGCTGAGCATTATGTTTTGATAAGGTCGCCTGCTAACCAGTGCCATTGTTCTCAGGAACAGAGAAGAAAAAAAGAGGCAGAGAGCTGTGGATGATGGAGAACGCCGTACGTTTCTGTAACCGAGCCCAACAGGCAGACAGGCAAATGATTGAGCAATACAACCACTTCACTCTATAAACATCTCATTAAAATCAATTATGTCACTCCTGAATGAAATCAAAGCTAAACACTTTAAGAGCTGCTTTTCCCTGTGTAAGCCGATGTGAGCGTTACCTCAGATGTATTTTTCTTTTGCACCTCGTTCGCACGACGTCCTCCCCTGCCTTGTGCTGAAAGATTTAATCTTCTCGGCTCAGATTGCTTTCAACACTTTTATGAATTGTTCAAATGCGGAGGCCAGGCAGGGAGGTTTCCATACATCGCTGATCGAGGCTCTTGATAAAAGTGTGACCCTGCGTGTTAGAGATTGCAGGAGGCGATCTTTTATAATTCCTACGTATTCTTATTTTTTTTTTTTTACCTTTACCTTTACCTTCTACTTTAGTCAATATGGCAATTTGACAGTTTAGACGTGCAGAAGCTTTCACGGCTATAATTTATGCAAAAATGTACACAATTTAGATTCCAATTAAAGTTTTGACATGTATAACGTTTACTTTGCTTGACTTCGTTTTGCCAGGCGCCAGCGCTCCTGTTGGTTTTGGATCGACGTTAATAAAAAGAGCTTGATCACGACGTGCGCTTGTGAATGTTTTCGTGGCTTTTTTTTATTTCAAAAGAAAGCGAAGGAAAATAAAATGTAAAAAGAGGTTTGAGGAGTTCAAACGATATTGCGTAACAGAAATAACTTTTCAAAGGTTTGTTTTGTCAGCTATTAGACATAAGGCC